>NW_026067924.1:5892006-5955479 GCF_014885135.2 Alexandromys fortis | reverse complement strand
TCCCTCCATCTGCTTCTCATTGGGACCTTGGGAGCTCAGTCCAGTGCTCCAGTGTGGGTCTCTGTCTCTATCTCCATCCATCACCAGATGAAGGTTCTATGGTGATATGAAAGATATTCGTCAGTAATGCTATAGGATAGGGTCAGTTCAGGTTCCCTATCCTCAGCTTCCCAAGGGACTAACTGGGGACATCGCCTTGGGCTCCTGGGAGCCACTCTAGGTTCAAGTCTCTTGCGAACACTAAGGTGGCTCTTTTAACTAAGATATGTGCTTCCCTGCTCCCCTATCCAACCTTCCTTTATCCCAATCTTCCTGTTTCCTCAAGTTCCCCCAATTTCTGATGTGTTTTGATATAGCTTCCATTATGGTGTGTTGATTGGAGTTTGTTGGTCTGTGGTTTATAGAAAAATAAAAAAAAACTAGCCACCATTTCTTCAAACATTTGTTCTTGTTGCTCCATTTCTGTGAAATAATGCAATTTTGTACACTATAAAGATTTGTCACTTGTATTGATTTAATAAAACACTGGTCAGTAGTCAGGCAGGAAGTATAGGTAGGGCAACCAGACTAAGAGGATTCTGGGAAGAAGAAAGGCTGAGTCAGTCATTATCTGAATGTAAAAGAAGCAAGATGAGAATGCCTCACTGAGAAAAGGTACCAAGCCACATGGCTAAACATAGATAAGAATTATGGGTTAATTTAAGTTTTAAGAGCTAGTCAATAATAAGCATGAGTTAATTATTATAATTAATATAAGCCTTTGTGTGCTTCTTTGGGACTGAATATCTATAAAACAATGTGGGACAGAAACTTCCATCTACACTCCATTATATACCCTTTAGAGGTACCAATTATGCATTCCTTAGAACACTGGACAGTTGATGCTGTTTCACAGGTTACCTTGGTACTCTTCTAATCTCTCTCTCTCTCTCTCTTTCTCTCTCTCCCCCCCCTCTCTCTCTCATCCCCCCCATGCACATACACATACTTCTAATAAAATCCTTGCACATTTGGACAGTCTTGATCACTGTTTTTACTGACTAGTTTTCTCACTTGGAATACTTTTTTTGAAAAGCGTCTGTTACTGTAACAGTAACTGTTACAACTAGTTACTGGTTTGACAATCTTGATCCTTTCAAGGTTTGTTTTTATACTCATGATCATGTATCCAGAGGGGCCTTAGAGAATAATACAACTCAGCTGTTAAGTTTGCATCTTCTGCAAAAGCCACACGTATTCAATTGTCTTCTCCATTTAGGTTGATTAGAACCTGGATGTTCCCTGCTCTAAGATTTTTCCATCTGTAGGTCAGTGCTCTGTATGTTCCTTACCTGGCTTTGTGGAGTCAGAGGAGTGGACTCAGGGGGATCACTCGGTTTGTAGAGATTTGCAGTTCCCTCCTCTCAGGTACTTGACAAATTCTTTGGGGTCTGTAAGTATCTATCACTGCTTCCTCAACTTTGTGAAAACACTGGATTTCACTTGAATTCTCTTCTCTGTTCCATGCAGTGGAAATTACCTACAGGTAGAGAATAAGGACAATTATAGAGTTGTTCTGTCCCTGCACACCCTACACTTTCTTTTCTTCTTTCAGAATCCATAATTCATAAGCCAGAATGGCTACTTATTGGCCAAGGAGCAATTCCCAAACAAGTTACTCTTTCCTGTAATGGGTATTTTCAAAGAAAGAAATTATTACGTAAAATTACCAGCTAGTTACTGTGTAAGAAACTAATGGCTAAAAATAATATTCTAAAGTATAATGAAAGAGGCAACTGCAGGAAGCAGATATCATTCCAAAGAATTGTTGAGCTCAGGAGAGGAACTGGGATGATTAAAAACATAGAAACTTAGCAAAGTAGTCCTGTGGCTCTAAGACCTAGATGTTTGATGGGACCTTAACTTGTTTCTGTTGGTGCCATGTTTCCAAATTAGGAGTAGTGCCCCAAGGGCTGGGAACCCAGGTGTCCAATGAGAGGTGCTGGCTGGTAGGCCTGTGTGCCTTCAATTGGGAATTTAATGAAGGTGTTACCAAGAACAGATTTAAAACTGAAAATTTGATTTAATTGCTGGTGGTGGAATGCTATGGCTGTTGCTGAGGATGCTACAGTCATCCATAACCAGAGAATAACAGCTCTCAAGAAGCCACAGGAAAACAGTAGGAAATACACCCTTCTACCTCACAGGAAAACAACAGGAAGTCCACCGTTTGTCGATTGCGTTGGGTGGGTTACTCAGTCTAGGGGTTTGTAACCCACCCTGCAATCAGTTATTCCAGGGTCACGGAGGGGCGCTACCTGGAAGGGAATGAGCTAGGACAGAAGAAGGAGTCCAAGCAGATTTGTCAAAGCCTCCGTTTATTAGGGACAGGTTACAGTTTATATATGGTAAGGAATGGGGGGCAGGGCAACTGGATTCTTGCCACGTGTTCCAGGTCACGTAGGCTAGGTTACATTCAGACAGACAGGCCAGGAAGTCACAAGTTGCCACACTTGGTTCCCTGGATAGCTGGAATGTGAGGTGGGTTCCGCTAACAGATAAGTTAATTGGGTGTGGGGTTCTCTGCAGACCCCCTAGGGTGATGGTTCCTGTAATTTTAGGGGGGAAATGGCTCCTGACAACCGTTCTTTCTCAACTTTTCAGTCTCTACGTCCCTGTACTAATGTCAGAGCCTGGAGTATGGTATCTGGTTTGTAACAGAGTAAATCCTCTTTGAGTCCCAAGTAACACTGTAAAATGTACTTCTATCTGCTGAGCTGGGGAAGATTGGATTAGGAACAGATTCCAACCCCGTTTCAACAACCCTTGAATTGGAATCATGAGAAAACAGATCTGGGAAATTTTGTTTTAAAAAATATCAAACATTATATCAGGGATGGAGAAAAGTGACGTAGCTCTTGATTCATGCTTCTCACTGACCAACTTTAAGCATGGGATTAGTTCCCTTTCAATCACTAATGTTTGAAAACTCTCTTAGTGTCTTAGTTAGGGTTCCTATTGCCAAAAAGAGACACCATCACCATGGCAACTCTTACAAAGGAAAACATTTAATTGGCATGGCTCACTTACTGTTTCAGAGGTTTAGTTCATTATCATCATGGCAGAACATGGCAGCATGCAGGCAGATGTGGTTCTGGAAAAGGAGCACAGAGTTCTACATTTTGACCCACAGGCAACAGGAAGTGAACTGTATCACTGGGTGTAGCTTGAGCATACAAGACCTCAAAGCCCACTTCCACAGCTACACACTTCCCCCAACAAGGCCATACCTACTCCAACAAAGCCTTACCTCCTAATAATGCTACACCCTGTGGGGGCCATTTTATTTCAAACCTTAGTCTCTGTGCCTTTGTTCCCATGCTTGCAAGTGAAATAAAATAAGGCATTTCCCTCCCAGAGTGTTGATTGCGTTCTAGTTGAGTTTTCAGTCTTCTTTGACAGTGCTATTGGGAGATAGAGGAGCCTTTAGGAGATGGTCCCTAGTGAGAGGATATTAGGAAACCAGGGGTGTGGCCTTAAACCTTATCATGAGGTGAGCAGCTTCCATCACCATATGTTTCACCCATGCTCTATTGTGCCACCTCAGGCTCAAAGCAGCATGACAAAGTGGCTGGATTAAACTGCCAAGGCACCCAACCAGAAAATAAAACTTTCCTTTTTATAGGTTTATTTTCTCAAGCATTTTGTCACTGTGATGGAAAGCTAACACAGAGAGGAAAAAAAATTTTCCTCACCACATCATAAATGCTCAATATAGAATAGTTATTAATTATAATATAAAAGTTACCCAGAGCTACTCTGCTTCCTGCTTTGGAAGCGTTCCTCTTCACACCCTCTGAAGCAACCATTTTACAGTCATTTCTCCAGGTAACGAGCCTCAGAGATGCTTAGCGAAAGTTGCCAAAGGTCACATGATCAGTAACTATTCTTCAGAGTGATGGTAAATCAGGTACGAGAGCATTTAAGTTCTCAAGCACAAGTATCCCCTTGTCTCACAATTGTTCTCTGTGCTGAAACGGACTTACTGGCTTTGAAGTTACATATCAAAAATAGCCCAGTGTTTCCCCGGTGACGGTTGGCTTGGGCTGCATAGTGGCAGCACAATGCTCTTCGCATTTAATGAAGTAGATGGATGTTTCAGCCATGACTTCCTCCAACAATTGATTTGTTTTTTAAGAAATCCCATTTGGGGGCTGACATCCCAATCTGATTCTGGAATATCATTACAGCGTGAGCTGGAATGAGAACTCACTTAGAGCTAAGGTTATTTCCTCCACGTGAGTGGAATATCTTGCCTTTTATTGCATCCATCTTCTGGTACTATGCAGGCCATCACCTTCCATGGCTGCTTAAATGGGTGCTGAAGGTTAGACTGAAGTCCAACATTTTAAAAAGGCTTTTATACCTTTTTAAAAACTGTTTGCTGATAAAAGAATTACATTAGGAACTCATTATTATGAGTCCTTATGATGTAGATAAGGACTGTGTGTATGCATGTGTGTGTGCGTGCGGAAAGGGAGTATATGTGCACCTGTGTGCACATATGTAGCTGTATGAACTCTGGCATGAACACATGGAGACCAAAGATTCTCTTCCTCTATCATTCTCAGCATTATCTTTTGAGTCAGTTTCTCACTGAACCTGGAGTTGACTGATTTGCTGGACTGACTGACGAGTGAGCTCCAGGGATCCTCCTGTCTGTCTTTTGTGTGCACGGCAATATCTGTCTTTTTACATAGGTACCGAGGATCCAACCTAGGTCCTCATACTTGAGCAGTAGGCACTTTGCCTACCGGAATCACCTTCCCAGCATGCACCATTCTTTTAGCATTGTCAATCGGATCGCATCCTCTCTTCTCTCAGCTTTCAATTATGTCTCTAAATTGCATATTTCTTGCACAGTACAGCATAAACCCAATATTTCTTGAGAATCAGAAGAAAGCTAAGGCAATTTTTCATGAAATGAAATATGTATTTATTTCATTCTGGATATTAGCTCTCTTATTTTAAATTATGATACTTTGTTAGCTAGAATTGGAAAGGTCAAAGACATACATGACCTAAGAATATAATATACAGTAAATAAAAACAAGGCAATCAGACTTCTCAAGCCTTATAATGTTTCACAAAATGTAAAATTAATCAAAAGTTTTCTTTGGCTTTGATTATTTTAGTATCTGATTTCCTTTTCCATTAGGAGTACAGATACAACCCAAACTAGAGATTGACATTAAAGTGTCTGACAGCAATACACATATCGAAAAAGGACATCTGTATTCCAAGTTCAATAAATAATAGGAACATTGGACAGACTGATATAATTATAAAAATGAAAGAGCTTCATATTTCTCAGCATTGTTTGACATATAGTAAGTATGCTGCTGATATTAGTTGAAAGCACCACCACCTCTATCATTATCACCAAAACTGCCACCATCACTACCATTATCATCACCACCAATAACATCATCACCATTACCACCTCTACCACTACCACCATCACCGGCAATAACATCACCATTAATACCATAATCACCATTGATAATACTATCACCACTACCACTGTCCCTACCGCCACCAATAACATCATCATCACTATGATTACCATGGCTACCATCACCACCACCACCACCACAGACATAATTGATCAGATAATTAGTAGCAATAACATCATTATCAGTATTATCACTACCACCACCACCACCACCACAATCATAATCATCCCCCTGTAATTTCCGTATTTTAAAAATCTTGGTGCCCTACATCAATCCTATTAGATCCTGTGATAAAGTGATTTTGTCAATTTCCTGGTCTGCCTCTATTAACAAAGAGAAGAAAACATCTGTCTGTCCCTAAGGAGTAAAATGTGCTCACAGTGAAGCAGTGTGGTCGAAGAAACTAAAGTTTTTTATTTTTAAATGAAGGCTTTAGATGTAAATTCTATGTAAACGAGGTTCTGCACTCCGGAGAGCTTTTGGAAATGCTGCTGACATAGGTGGGAAGGAAGATGCATGGGAGCTATTACAGTTCTTCTCCGGGGCTTTGAGGGTTTGTCCTGTTTTGGGCTTCAAATTAAGAACTCTTAAGTAAACACGGAAATAGTGCATGCATAGACAAAATGAAGTCAGAAGCATGCCCAATATATTGGGTGAGAGAAACTAGTTATTAAAGATCTTAAAGCCTGAAATATTGAGATAAAATTCACAAAGCAGTATTTGGGAGATAAGTATTATATTTGATGTTGGGCCCAGATCCAATGATCTATTGGCAAAAATACAGTGCAAAGACGTGTCAGCACCGGGCTTTCAGAGTAGTGCACACCAGGTTTTATTGTTGGTCTTAGTAAAAGGTAGGCACCAATCATTTTGGAAAACAATTTAGAATTTTCCTTAAAACAAACATGCAAAGACGAGCTCACCATCTACAATCGTCAGCGCCTACACACACCCACACAGAAGCCTCTTTATAAATGCTTGTGGTGCTTTAATGCTTGTCACCCTAAACTGGAGGGAACCCAGCTATCCTTCCATAGGTAGATAATTAGGCAGCCTGTGGAACCCCAAGACCATAAACTTCTCAGCACTACAAAGAAACCCACTGTTCATACACATAGCTTGGATGATACTCTATTAGTAGCTACAGATTTAGGTTGCAATGTCCTTTATTGCTCTGGTGGTCTTTAACTGCCTCCATGGGCTTTGAGGCACCCAGAAAGACTGCCTGTTTTTACGCACATGATTTAAGCCTGAATTTAACCTATTGAATGTGACTTCATAAACAGGGTAAGGTTGAATTAATGAGGTAAACATTTTTGAAAGAGGGGCTGGCCCTCCTGGCTTGATGAACATGCTGCCCAATGGCTCACCACTACAGACAGAATCTGGGGACCAGGTCCAGGCTACTAACCCCTAGACACTGGGAGACAGTAAATATACAAACCATGAAGTCTATGGTAACATGCGATGTTTCAATGATTGACAGTTCTCACAAGGACTGTGTGGTTTGTGGTGTAGGTGGACTGCAAGACTCACCTTCCATTTTCCTGATGGAGTTCTGGGTAAGATGGTCAATCACGACTGAACCATAATGACCACTGTCTCCAAAGTGTTGCTTTCTATGGGCTTGTCACCATCCTAAACATTTAAGCCCTATTGCCATTAACTCTTACAGTAACTTCATTTCATAGCTAACATTGATGTTATTAATGGACAAATGCCTTCATGTGAGTCTGAGTTGCATACAGCCTACACTGAGGGTAAAAAAAGTCTGCACTAATGAAGCCATGCATAGTAAAGACAAAAGATTCTTTCTTGAGTTATCTATAACATCTTGCAATTGCTAATAATTTTCCCCTTTGGAAAATAATCCTCATTAGATGTGGGTCTTATATAAAATACATGTCTATTCTGGACTATTCTGGAACCAATTACCTAAGGTTTAAAATAGCCTAGTGACACCGTTTCTTTCCCCTCTCTCCTGCCCACCCCTTGGTGTTCTCTTCATAGCTCTGTCCCTTGCAAACAAAGAGAAGAGGAGCAGAAACTCAAAGCTGTCAGGTTTGGTTACCTGCTACCCAGCTCCATGGCAGACCAGGTAGTCGAGAGTCAGAGACTAATAGGAGACTTGTCATTGGGCATTTTCTGTACTAGCTCTGTCCGTTCTGCCACAGAAGTCTAGATGTTGCTATTGAGATCAGGTGACGCCCTAAGTCACTGGGTAACAGGAGAGCATTGTTTCCATAACCACTTTATTTCCAGTTATTGCTGTTTTCCTCTACTTACCCTCAAATTTTAAGGCTAGCACTTGGGGTAGCTCAACTCTTCCACACATACAGGGCAAATGTGTTGACATCCACCATGGATTTTAACATCTTCTTTATTGGGTACCCACTATGTAATATCCTTCTATGTTGAATAGTGAAGAAACAGGAGCTCCAGGCTCTACCAGGGAGGGTATTTGTGTATTAAAAATAGATACAAGTGAAGAAATAACAAATAAATCTTTCTTTTCCTTTCCTTTCCTTTCCTTTCCTTTCCTTTCCTTTCCTTTCCTTTCCTTTCCTTTCCTTTCCTTTCCTTTCCTTTCTTATGGTAAATTATATGCTGTGTCTGTAGCCTTTATGCCCTATTTTATTGAGACTCTAAGGTACATGGTTTCCAATAAGGCTGCTCTAACAAATTTTTATAGACTCAGTGCATCAAACAGCATAGATTCATTGTCTTCTTAAAGGTTCAGAGTTCAGGAGTTCAAAAGGGGACAAAGTGTCAACAAGGCTGCAGTCCTTCTGGAAGCTTGAGGGTGAAGCTGTTTTCTGGTCTCCTCCAGACTCAGGAGGCTGTTCACATGGCTTGGCTCCTGGCCTGTCTTCCCACCCACGGCCAACAGTGTTGGTGGTGTTTTTCGCATGACATCACTCTGGCTCTTCTGAATCCTTTTCTGCATTTTAGGACCCATGTCGACATGGTGGGTCGTCCTAGGATAATCTCCTAGTCAACACCACCTGAATCAGACTGGCAGGTGCATAGGACACCTGCTCACTTTCCGTTGGTACGAATTCCTTAGTGGTTCTGTCTAACTCCACGACAGACTGCACACTCAGGAAGAGAAACCAATTCCATTCCCACTTCAAGTCTATACCTCAGTACCTGTACTAGGCAGGTTCTCTAGTGAAAAAGAGCCAGTGGTGTGCATGTGTATAACAAAAGGAGAATCACTAAAATGGTTTTTGACACACAAAAGGCTAGGTAGTCTAACAGTGATCATTTGTACAATGAAGAAAATGAGAATCACTGTCCATAAAGCTGGGTGCCCTTTTGGTGCTAGAATTCCTGGAGAACTGCTGGTCCTTAGTCTATGTGAAAAGGTCAGAGAATCTGGAGTCTAGTGCCAGCAAAGATGGAGGCTTCGTCATCATCATCATCTTCATCATCACCATCATCAAAGACAATAATAAACACAGGGCAGCCAATAGCAGATAGGCAGGACTGAGCCATGCCAGAGGGTACCTCTGAATCTTACCCCTCAATCAATCTTTCCAGGAATTTCTCTCATAGATCTGCCTTGAGCCTCTGGTCATAGATGAGTCTAGATTTTATCTAGTTGACAATCAAGATCTTTACCATAGTATTTCTTTTTTTTCCTACACCAAGTTAATTTTATTATGATACCTTTTTTTCTTTCACTTTTTAAAAGTAAACCCCTCCACATAGAAAGAATGTTGATATTGTAAATGTTTATGTGATTTGAGATTCAATCTTTAAATATCTTGTGTACTTCATGGAGTGGGGAAGGGGGAGAGAAGTTGGGGGAGGGGAGAGGAGTGGGGGGAGGGGGAAAGGAGTGGAGGGAGGGGGAGGGAAATGGGAGGCAGGGAGGAGGCAGAAATTTTTTTCAACAAAAAATTAAATAAATAAATAAAACCATTATAGCAGTAAAAAAAATTAAATGTGTCCTTGTTTACAAAAACATAAAGTACCATAGTATTTCTAAATTGTCTGCTGGCAAACAGTTGGGAGGTTTTGGTTGACACCTGGCTCCTGCATCGGCAACTTCTCCTTTAAATTAAATGTTTTGGCATTTATGCCTAGATTTGTTGGAAGAACAGGGATGCAAGAAGGAGGTAGAAGGTCCTGAGAAGCCTCTAAGTTGAGGATGGTGGCTCATGTCTACAGTCCCACACTGGGACAGGAGGACCTTGGGTTGAGACCCTGTCTCAAACACAGAAGAAAACCAATCCAGGGGCAGATGTAGGTAGCAGATACATTTAGATGATGTTCGCCTCAGGTTTATTGTATATGTTATCTCCAACCCAAATTCTATCCAAAGGTTCCTGGATCAAGTATAGGCAAAAGAACTTCTAAACATGTCGCACTTTGTCATGTGGTGCCAAAGAAAAAACAACAAAAGCCTCATTTTGAATATGTCAAATAAGTCTCAGTATTGATGACCTTATATGAAAGCACCTGGTCCAGCAGTCACCCTTGCTGTTGTTCCTTTCTGCCCGGAGCCTGTCACCCTGAACAAGTTACCACCCTTCCCCCTCCAAAGCAGCTTCACGGACCACAGCCATTTTCTCCACTTTCTCTGATCATCACACTCCCCTGCCTGGTGGGCAAGACAGCCTGGGACTGGCTCCCTTAGCCTCCTTTTAGGAATAGGTGTTGTTCATTCATTTCCGGAATGTTTAGCACAAAGCAGCACCCCCCCCCCCCCACACACACACAGGTAGCAGAGCTGGGTGGTGCAATTCTCAATGACCTCAGCCAGCCCTTCTTCCCCCACCCTCTACCCTGAGGCACCCTAATGAGAGTTGTATAGACCCTGCTTATTCCGAAGGGAATCTGGGCCACAGTAGATAGCAGTTTCCTCTGGATCTGAGAGGAGTTAATGAGTGAGGCTGAGAAACAAATCCGCCTGTCCTTGTTAAAGCCACTGCCTGGTGTTCCCATTAAAGGGGACCTATCAGAGGAGCCTTCTCACACGTAATTGCCACCAATACATCCATCACGCCACAGCTATGTCTACCAGAGTCTAACCTGCCAATGTAATTAAGGGTGGAAAAGAGAACAAATTTATTCACGGGGGTCATCCATCAGGGTCATGTTTATGCTTCCGCTGTTAGCCATTACTGCTTATTGTTTATTCTGGAAATTTCTCTCTCACAGAGAATCTGCTTGCACCTCAAAGGCACTTGGGAGCCTCCTGCAAAGGGATTGCCCAGAGGAACACAACATCCTGCAGGTAGATCAAAGTTTGGAGACCTAAGCTCAGCATGTAAAACACCTCATCTTAGTAACTTTGCCCAAATTACTTAGCCTCTCTGGTCCTCTTACTTTTCTCTCAAACACCGAATTGCATGGATCAGAAACACACAAGAAATGCCACTGGCAGGTGACTCCACAGACTGCTTTTTTTCTCTTCCTTTACCCCCCTCCCCCTTCCGCTTTGCCTTTTTTCTTCCCCCAGGAGCACAGGGTAGTATTATAAACAGGACTCTGATTAATGACCTTGTTTGGAGCATGGTTAAAGTTGCCCAAACTGAGAGGTTATGGGTGGGCATATATTCTTCCATGTAAAGGAAAATAAACATAGTCTTGTTAGAAACAGAACACCTATAGCAGAGACAAAGGGTGCTTTGGGAGTGGGAAGGAAGCCATTTTTCTAAGGAGTTCCAGTGGGGTCAAGGACTGACTTTTGAGGGGCCACTGGGGAGACATAGTCAATGTTCACCCCTTGGCCCCCTACACACATGCTCTTCCAGCTTGCTTGCTTTCTATGGCGGCTTCTTGAGGCCCTGTTGATGGTTTAACATTCTCCATCTAGCTCTAGGTGCTGCAGTTCAAACTGTAGTCTCGGGCCTCTGTATGCTCTCCCAGGGAGATGCTGGAGCAACTGTATACGCCTCACTTCATTTACCAGGTATACTGTGGTGTCATTTAAGTGTGCTCCTTTAGCCCACACCTTTGCCCTGAGCTCCAGGCCTACCCATCTCTCTTCCCATGAGATGCCTCCACCAGATGTCTCAGAACCTCAGACAAAACCTAGCTGAAGTGAGACAGTGCTGTTCCAATCCCTAACTCTGGTCTTGCTGCAGTGTTTGCTGACCCGGGACATGGTGGCTGCATCTGAAAGTTTCCAGGGAACTGTCTGTCCTTAGTGCCTTTCTTGCCCACTCTCCTCCATGCCTCAGTCACCAGTCCAGCCTTGTGTTCCAATTTCACAGCTTACCCGTGTGGCTGACAGAGCCTTTGGTTGACCCTCCATCACTCATTTGACTCCCACCCAGTCCTTTCTCCAGACCTGACCATTCAGTGAATCTGAACTTCACACTCTCTCAGTCACTGTGTGCTGAAAGCCCTTTCCAAGCTTTAGGAATAAAATTCCATATTCATCACAATACTTAAGGTGTTCTTAACCTTATCCCTGGCTCCCTTACCTCTGTGCTTGGGTGGCAGACGCAATGACTATTGCTGCTTATGTAATTACATATATATGTGGATGTCTTTTGTGTAGGTATATGCATGTAACTGCAGGTGTGATGGAGGCCAGAAGAGGGCAGCAGATCCCTTGGCGCTTGAGCTATAACAGGAGGTTGTAAGCAACTGATTTGGATGCTGGGAATCAAACTCAGATCCTTTAGAAGAAGAGCAGTGCATGATTTCAATTGGTGAGCTGTCTCTCCAATTCTGGCTGTTCCTTTTAACCGACGCACAACGCACATGTTATAGGGTACATTGTGATGCTTCAACATGTGTGTATCATATAACAATCATGCTAAATCTTCTGACGATTACCATCTTCTCAGCATGACTATTACAAACATTTGTCATTTATATATGGGAACCACACACAATTCTTTTTTCTATCTCTAACATTTTAGTGCTATGTGTTGCAATGTCTTTAAATTGGCATTTGTTCTTGGACCTCCTCCTCCATTCCCTCTTTCTACCCCGCCCCTCCCTCTGATACACTTCCTGGCTCCAGTGTACTCTCTTCCATTTCACATGTATTCTGTTGCTCTTCTCCTATTAATATCTCTTCCTCCCTTTAATGCTCTTCTTTCTAGTTTCACATACATAAGTCCAGGATCCACCTCTGAGAGAAAATATGCAAAATTATTAGTCTGTCTTATTTCATGTAGCAAAATAATTTCTGGTTTTGTTAATTCTCTGGCAAATGTTATGATTTCTTTTTTTTTTTACAGCTGAATAAAAGTCCTTTGTGTCTATGCTCTGAGTTTTCTTTATTAATTCATCTATTGATGGATGTCTAGGTTGGTTCCACTTCTCAGCTACTGTAAATAGTGCATCAATAAACATGTATACAGAGCCAAGATTTGAACTGTCCTAGAAGGCACCACACCGCTGCCACCTCTCGCCTGTGCAATGACTTCGGGTAGGCTTTTCTACCAGGTTACTCCAGGGTGAAGTTCTAATTTGCTGTCTTTTGCTGTGATAAAACATCAGCCAAACCCCCTTGGGCAGGAAAGGGTTTATTTCCTCTAAGGCAGGAACTTGACACAGAAACCTGGAGGCTGGAGTTGAAGCTGTAAATGGAGCAAAATTGCTTCCTGGCTTCCTTCCTTTAGCCTGCTCAACAACCCATCTTATAGACCCCAGACCCAGGGGTAGTGCCACAGTGGGCTGGGTCTTCCTAGAGCCTGGTATATGGAGTATGGTAATAGCAGAATGACCAGAGAAGCTATCCTGCTAGGGAGTCATTCCTTTGGCACGGAGTTATTAGTAGTTGGTGCTAATTGGGTCAGTTTTCCAAGGGGAGCTGGAAGGACCTTAGTTTGGCTTGAACATGGGCTGGCAGCTAGGAAAAGTTTTGAAGAGACACAGGCTTATTTTTTATGGTCCAGTGAGTGATCCTATTGTGCTCCTTGGAACAGGCCAGTATGGCTACAGAAGTCTTTGACAATGTCATACCAAAGCATAAAGTAACATAAATCTCACTTGCAGCCATAAGGAAAAATGTTTTCTTCCTTAGATGGCTCTAGAAGGAACTTAATATAAAGACAGTCTAAATATTTCCATCAATCTCACCTTTTCTCGCAGAACACTGTACTGACTGGTTCTGTATGTTAACTTGACATGAGCTTGAGTCATCAGAGGAAGGAGCCTCAGCTGAGGAAATGCCTCTTTGAGATCCGGCTGTAGGGCATTTTTTCAATTAGTGATGGAGTAGGGGAGGGTCCAGTCTGTGGTTGGCAGTGCCATGCCTGGGCTGCTGGTCCTGGGTTCTTTAAGTAGGTGGATTGAGCAAGTCATGGGAAGCGAGCAGTAAACAGCTCTCTTCATGCCTCTGGGATCCTTCCCTGTTTGAGTTCCTTTCCTGACTTCCTTAGGAGATGAACAGCAATGCTGAAGCGTAAGCCAAATAAACGCTTTCCTCCCCCACTTTGCTTTTTGGTCAAGGTGTTTAGTCACAGCAGTAGAAACCTTAACCAATATATTCTAAGTCATCCTTGTTTTAATGAGGCCTGTTGGTGTAATTCTAGGGGATATCTGGCCTGCTAAGCCTTTGCTTATATTCTCTTCCCCAAGACTCTGTGGTCTTTGTCTAAATTATTTTGACCATGGAACCTTCTTACTGAGATCCTTCGTGTCCTGTGAGAACCCCAAAGATCCAATAAGTCATCTTGTATGGAATGTTTAGGGACCCTGAAGGTCTATTCGCATTATAGATATGGCAGGAAATAAATCCTTGGCTCTTCACTGCTAGTGAAGCCCAAAGTAGCCCCACTTTCTTGCTTGATAGCTTATTAAAAAGCGGGGAATTTTCTGTCGGGGTGAGAAAGACAACTTTTTCTCATTTTGTGGGTGATTTTGAAAAGCCTTGGAGACTCATTTCTAACACAGGTCTTTTTGAACGTGTCAAAGGCTTTTGCCATTCACCCACACATGCAGGGAAGGCAGGACGCAGAATAGAGAAGAAATCAGAGCCTCCAAGGTGAAAGGAAGATTTTGTTTTTTTTTCTCTCCTGGCAGGAAGGAGGTCTGCACATGGCAACGGAGGTGATGTAAATGCAAGAGCCCCTGCACCCTCTCTTGCTGCGCCCCTCATTGAGGGGAATAAGGAACACCCCGGATGTTCAGACATTCCAGTTTTAACCAAAAAAATTATCATTAATTCAAAACACTCAGCAATCCTGCCTACTTTATAGGGAGCAATCAGCCACTAATTGTCTGAATCCTGTCTTGTAGAGAATTTTCAAGTTTCTGTTTCAAAGCAAGAAGATGGTTGGATAACGAGGCAATGGCATAGGAGGTCACTTGTCTTTAAGACCTGCTGGGAGTTTGGACTCAGAACAGGTGAGATGTCTAGGTTCTGCTAATGAAAAGCCCATGCATTTTCAGCTGACATGCCAGGAACATGGACCCTGATATCTGGAATCAGCTCTTTAGGTCTTAAATTCTTCTCATTGCTTGCGATTCTTTGGGAAGTGTCCTCAAATCTTACACAAAATGGCAAGCTCAGGTGATGGTCCATAGCAGCCCTTCCCACCTTCACTGGTTTGAATTCTGTTTCAGTTTCATTGTGCCAAACTCCGCTCATGATTCCAGACTCCTGATGTTGGCAGTGTCTCCATCTCCCTTGGAACTGGTATTTTAATTTAGCTTTGCTTCCTGCATGCACTCTCTCTCTCTTTTCTCTCCGCTCTCCTCTCTTTCCTCTCTTTCTTTTTTTCCCTCTTTCCCTATCTCCTCTCTTTCACCTTCCCTTCCCCCATTTTTTCCTCCATCTCCCCCCTCTCTCTCCCTCCCTCCCTCCCTCTTTTCTCCCTCTCTCTCTTGCTAACTCTTCATCAATGAACATCCCCTGCTACCTGGAAGTGTAGAAGAGTGTCTCCTTTGGCTTTGGTTCTATAGAACACAGTCTTCTACTTTCACTATCCTGCTTCTAGCCGGAGTGTCCATTTGGGTTATAAATGTGTCAGTGTGTGTGCAGAGTGGGGGAGCAGAAGAATAGAAGGCAGGGGCTCCCTGCAAATCAGAATAACAAAGGCAGAATTCTCTTTTTCTCCCTCTTCCTTTTAGACCCATTTGATTTCTTTTAATTAGATAAATAAGGAGCTCAGAAATGAGACCATAAATACTATGATTGCACAGGCTAGGTCCCACCCTGACTTTGGCAGTAGACACTTGCTGGGTTTTAAAATAAAGCTACCTGGGTTTTAGCAAGCTTTCCATACCAGTATACACATAGGCTGAGGAGAAATCTCATCTACCAATGGCAAACTTACTGAAACAAAAAAAAAAAAAATAAAACAGAACTCCAAGTGTCTAGGAAGAGGGACATATGATAAAGGTACCTTTTAAAATCATAAATCACAACTCTATCATGCTCTGACATTTATAATGAAACTGAGAGCCAGCCATAGATCCCTCAGGAGCGAGCATGGGATGTGTCTAAACAACCAGATTAAGACTGCTCTACTAGAAGACTGCCTCGCTTGGGAGGAGTCTGGGGCTTTCCCTAGCATTGTGGTTCAGTAGTTGCTGGAATCGTTCCAGATTTGTTCACAAGGGGAAGCCCAAGACACACGTTCAGTTCTTTCACAGAATAAGAATAATTGTCTCTCTTTCCAATAAGGCAGAATACTAACCTTTATCTGTGTGCTTTTATCCTTCCTTAAAATTATACTGACCTTGCCTTTCCCTTGTGATTAGGAGGGATTTGGTTAGCAGCCGAGGTACATGGACCTATACTGGTCACTGTTCTTGGATTTACCTTAAAATCTATGGGTACTGAGTTGAAACATTTTGGAAAACGAATTAAAAGAAGACTTAAATTTTTTTCTGCAACTTGAAGAAACCACAAAGGGTCACCAGAGGAGGACCATAGCCTCCCCCACCCCACATGCTCAGTAGGGTCATGTGTGGATGACTTCAGAAGGCAGGAAACAACTTACAACATACATAGGAAGAAAACGGCCGTATAATTTTGCTATAAAGAAACATATCTCACTTAGGAGCCGCTGAGTATAAACAGGAGATGGGCAAATGTCTGTCTTCAGACGTGGATCTCATCTGAAACACATCAAGTTTCAGAGGCCACAGAGAAGGTTGGGTGGTAAGATGGGTGGCCAGAGGCCAGGAGATGCTCTTCAAGTTCCAGGCCAGCCCCTGTTGTTTTTTTGTGCTGACATTGAGAGCAATGTTCTCATCAGTCTGAGTCCTCAGTATGTATGGCTCAAACACGTGACAAACTTTCTGCTGAGACTCCTGAGCGCCAGGATTGCACGTGTGAGCCGCCACACCCAGCTGGGAATGCTGTCATTATCCCATAGAAAAGGAAGAGATTGTAAATGCAAGGAATTGGCAAGGGCTGTGGGGAGAAAACTTTTCTAATGTTCTTAAGAGTCTTATCTACTTTTCTATTACTGTGACAAAGCATCATGACCAAGGGGACTTATAAAAGAAATCATTTAATTGGGTAAATGGTCTCACAGGACTAGTGTCCATGATGATAAAGTAAAGGTGCATGGGAAGGAACACCTAAGAGCTCACATCTTGATCCACAATAGTCGGCAGAGAATGGGAATGATAAAAAGAAAATCTCAAGGCACATTCACTATTGATACACCTCCTCCAATAAAGCCACGCCTACTAATCCCTCCCACAAAGTTCCACTTATTGGGGACCAAGTAGTCAAACATCCGCGCCTATGTGGGCCATTTTCATTCAAAGTACCATAGCCCTAATACTAGCACCAACTCTGATAGTCAGAAATACATCTCAAAAGGTTCTAACTGCCAATCTGGAGTTTAAAACCAGAGTTATATTAAATAGTTATTAATAACAGATGAAGCCAAATACAGAATTACTTCTGCACAGCAAGAAGTTAAATATTTATATTGCTAACTGAATCAGGAGTTATACTTTGGTAGGAAATTCATAAATGACTGAATTACGTGTTTGATGGTTGACCTTTTTATAATTTGCACAATGAACCATTTGGTCTACACACTCATAAATCAGGCCTCGCTGCTTACCTGGTAGCAGCTACGGAGATTTGGTTATAGCACATAGAAAGAAATAATAAGCTCTCTTGGGGAAATTTTTGCAACCTCTAACTTATTGATGAGGGTTTTCAGGGGGATTAAATTTATTTCATCCTCTATTGAGTTTGAGTTGTGCTTGATCTCAGAACAATTATGCTTTAGGTAATGTTTGGTTCCTCTCACTGACTTCACAGCCCATGATAATACGTCCTATAGGAAAACATAGGGGGGAATGTATCCACAAATATTATTTTCTCTTTGATCTTCTCCATCATGGGAAAAATATACTTCCCTATTCTTGGCTTTGGGCTTGGCTATGAGATTTGCTATAGGCAATATGATGACACCAATGAGAGGTGGTCCTAGTTGAAAATCACTAGTGTGGTTGGAATTGTTCTGGTTCTGCCATTTCCATGTGAAGATCTTTTCCTAAGTGACTTCTACTACTGTGGTTCTGACTGAACAACTGGAGCAGAGATGCTGAGTTAAATTGAGCTATAACCATGGTTGGACTCTGGTGTAGACATTCTGCCCAGTTAAGTTGCAGAGCATGGAGAATAAATTTCCTTTCAAGAAACTGAATTCTGAGTGCTATAGTCTGAGTTGGTGACCCTAAAGGCTCATGTATAATGGTTTGGGAGGGGCCATGAACCTGTAGGAAGCTGGGCAGGGAGCTTTGTTGGTCGCTGGGAGCATGCCCTGGAGAGGAGTTGTGGAGCCTAGTTTCTCTCTCTGTGTCTCTATGTCTCTCATTTGTTCTCTCTCTCTCTCTCCTCTCTCTCTCTCTCTCTCTCTCTCTCTCTCTCTCTCTCTCTCTCTCTCTCTCTCTCTCTCTCATTCCGTTCAAGTTGTGACCATTTTGCTCCTATATGTGTTCTTGCAGTGATGTTTCATCATATTCTAGTCTACCCTCATCAAAATCCAAACCACTGTGTCTACCTGAGAGATAAGCTATGGACTTCCAAATATAAGTGAATTGTGTGTGTTTATATTCACAAAAGATGTTTTTATTTTTTTAATCCCAGTATTTTCTGACACTAGCTTATTGATACCATAGTTCTCGTAATGAATTAGGCATTTTTGTCCTTGAATTTTACCCTGAAACTGTCTTGCTTAGCTAGGCTTTGAGTAGTCCACTCTAAACTGTGGAGAGGTAGATTCTTCAACATGGGAGAACTAGACAATAGTTGGATTATCTAATTTGAGCAATTGTTCTAGTTTTCAGACAGGCTGCTTGTAGTGGTGCGAATGGTAACTGTCCTCTATAGGATCATGCATTTGGATACTTGGTTCTCAGTTGCTGGTGTTGTCTGAGGAGGTTATGGACACTTTAGGAAGTAGAGCCTTGCTGGAGGACGTGTACCACTGGGGCCAGGTTTGAGGGTGAGCAGCCGCACTCTGTTTCTTGTTCTTTCTTTCTGCTTCCTGTATGTGGATGAAAATATGACCAGCCAGCCTCCTGCTTCTGCCACCATCCATTTCCTGGCTCTTGCCACATCTCCTCCACCATGATGTACTCTATTGCCCAAAATAAACTCTTTCTTCTTTAAGTTGCTTCTGACAAGGTATCTGACGACAGGAATAGAAAGTAACTAATGCAGAAATTGGTACCGAGGATCAATGTTGTTGCTGTGATGAGTCTGACGATGTAGTTTGGGAGGGAGACTGCAGCAGCAGTTGGAACATGAAGCTGGAAAAGCTGCTCAGTGCTTGGAGCTTACTAAGCCATTGTTGTAGCTTGGAAGATCAGAGTGCTGAGAGAAATGCAGACAATGGAGCCCTGGTTGGTGACATTCCAGAGGGAAACAAAGTGGCCAGCCCTGGAAATAGATACATTAGATACATGTGGAAGCACTGAATAATAGTCAGTGGGTTATATTCATACATTTATTGACAAATATAGATAGATAGATAGATAGATAGATAGATAGATAGATAGATAGATAGATGATAGATAGATAGGTAGATATTGCAACAACAGTAGTTAAAGAAGAGGAGACTGTGAATTTGGGATGGAGCAGGTGGCAGGCATTGAAGAGGTAGGAGGATGGGATTATGCAATTATATTTTAATTAAATAAAAACTATTATTAGCTTTTTTATATACATATACAACCAACATGCCTTTTTTTAAAAATCAGGGAAAAATTATAGCCATAATAGCCATAGAATAAAATAAGATACCTGAGAATAAACCTAACCAAAGAAATGAAAGACCTCAAAAAAAAAGAAATGAAAGACCTCTACAATGAAAACTATAAGACACTGAAGAAATAGATTGAAAATAGACACTAGAAAGACAATAATAATAATAATACAAAAAAAACAACTCCCATGCTTATGTATCAGAAACCATTCCACCAAGAGCACTCTACAAATTCAATACAACCTTAATAAAAATCCCAGGGTCTTTATTTTTAGACAAAGAACAAAAACAATTCTAAGATGTGTGCAGAAACAGAAAAGCCCAAGGGTAGCCAAAGCAATCCTGAATGTACAGAATACTTCAGGGGGCATCACATACATGATTTCTGGTTATACTACAAAACCATAGGAATAAACACAGCATAAGCCTGGCATAAGGTCATAGACCATAGATCACTGGAATGAAATTGAGCTCTAAGACATAAGTCTGAACAATCATAAATACCTGAATTTTTATAAGGATGAAAAAAATGCACATAAAAATGAAGCATCGTCAACAAATAGCACACAGAGAACTGGATGTCAACATGCAGAGGAATAAGACTAGAACTTCACCTCTTACCCTGTATAAAATTAAACTCCAAATGAATCAAGAATCTCAAAGTAAAAATAAGTATTACTTTTTAACACAGAGGCACAACTAAGGACTTTTCTGAATAGGACTTCAGGAGCATAGGAAATAAAACCAGCAATCTACAAATGGGATTTCATGAAAATAAAAAAAAAATGTTCCTTTACAGCAAAGGAAACCACTAATTTAAGGAAGAGACAACCCACAGAACTGGGAAAGATCTTTGCCATATAACACAGGATTAGTATCACCCTATAATCTAATTTTAAAACATAAACTTTAAAAAAGCTCTGGAGCAGAGGTGCCACCATCACAGATGGGGACTGCCATCTCAGAAGCCATGGACTGCTAAATGAAAATCTCAGTGCCAGATGTGGAGCGCCTTCTAGAATTGCTGGGGACAAAGTCCACAAAGGCTTACAAAACTATCGAGATCATGGTCATTGTTGTGGATCACCTACAAGTACTGGCTGTTAAGACCTAATTGAGAAAGTCCTCTCTTAACTGGACTATGGTGTCGTTAGTTGTTAATAAAGGCAGTTGTGCTTGTGACAAAGAATTCTACAAACCTTGGTTACTCATTTCCTTTCTATCTGTATCTTAAAGGTTGGGGGATGTCATAAGAGTGAAGCTAAAATTTTGAGGTCGTTTCCACTGTTAGCAAATATTCTTTAAGGTCTAAGTCCTGAGGAAGTACTTCAGGTGGTGGAGAGCTTGCTTAGTATGCCTGGGGCCTTGGCTTCATTCCCCAGTACCATATAAACTGGATGTGGTGGTGGGCCACCTGTAATGTCCACCTTTGTGATGAAGACAAAAGAAGATCAGAAGTCCAAGATCATCCTTGACTAAATATCAGGTTTAAGGCAAACCTGGTTTAGGAATAGCTGTGGTGCTTAAAAGGCGTGGTGGTGGTGCATGAATAGGTAGGTTTCTTCTGTGTCCAGGTTCTGTGACAGGGACACAGGCTGCTCCGGCAGCTCTTCCAGTGGGTAGCCACAGGTAATACAGTGTATGGCTAGGAGAATGGTGCCCAACTTATTCCCTGTCAGGCAGCACAGACAAAAAGAACAAGTGATTTCCCCCATGCATATTTGGAATTACACCAATAGAAATTGCCAGAGCACAAGGCCAGCTCCCTCACCTGCAGTTTGGGGATGAGTTTCCCACACACCAAGGACAGACTGTACACAAGTCCACTTGTTGACCGAGTCACTCTCCTTCATAAGTCATGGCCACCTACTGCCTAGATGCCCCAAAGGTAAGGTAAGTTCCTGCCCAAGTAGGAAACACTTCAATGGCTTTACAGACGTGTGACATTTTGTCTCGATTCTGTGGCTCCCTTACTTCTTCCTGAATGGCAGACTTTGGAGCTAAGTCCCAGTTCTGCCACTCAACATTTGAGCATTCTTACTGAGCTTCAGTTTCCCCATCTATCAAAGCAGGCAAACAATAGGCTCCAGGCCTTTGGGTGGGAGTACGTATTAACTGATCAAGACAATAAAAAACGCTTGAGCGTTGCCTGGCTCATAGAATTCATCACACGTGTTAGCTGTGGTTATTATTCCACATAGCCTTGGACTTGGTCATCGCCGACCAATCCTGTATTCTCCTGGATCTTACAGGGGCAGGAGGAAGGTCAGGAAAAGGATCAAGAGCAGATGGTGATGAAGTAAAAACTCAAAATGTATGAGACAGTCAGAAGGAAACTTGATGACGGGTAAACAAAGAAAAAGGGAAAAGGGAAGCGGGAGCAGAATCACAGTACTTGGATAATGTCCTACACGAATGCCTGCCTTCAGAAATGATTGGCTGGTAATTGGAAATCCCTGTAACAGGTGTGGGATACCTCTCTGTGAGTGGTATCCTAATCAAATTGAATTGCAGGCATTAGGGAGAATGAACCATCTTTTTTTTCCTACTGATGTAGATTGATCTTAAAAATGTGTTCAATGCAAAAAAAAATAATGGAATCACAAGTATATTTTTGTTTAAATGTATATAATAAAACTCTTGCTGGAGGCCACATGGTTGTCACAGCTGGTGGTGGGAGGGGTGCTAGGTGACAGGATAAGAAGAGGAATTTTTGCAACTATTTCTGCTTTTCATTGTTGGGATATGTTAAATATATTCCTTACACAAATAAGTAAACAAGTTGCTAAGACCATAGACGAGGGTCAGTGGTTAAGAGCTCTTACTGCTTTTGAAAAGGACCCTGGCTTGATTCCCAGCGCCCACATCAGGCAACTCAGGATCTCTTGTAACTCCTGTTCCAGGGGATTCAATGTCCTCTTCTGGCCTTTACAGGCATTTTAATGCACGTGCTGCACATAGCATATAAGCTTAACACAGGCACACACACACACACACACACACACACACACACCAACAACAACAAAAGCAAGTCTTTAAAACTGTAGAAGAAAATGAACATATCCCATGAGAACACATGTGCTTGCTCAAGCTCAGAGAAATCTTCTGTGACCCCTCCCCGATTTCTGCTGGGCTAAACTGCCCAGATAGTTGGGATTGCTGCGGGAGGGAGTTCACCGGTTTACAGTCTGAGTCAGCTATTGTTAGTGGCTTACACAACAGGCACAGGTTAGTCAGAAGCATTAGAAAGTAACGGAGAACATGCTAATGAGAAACCTAAACCTAAAGCTTGTTCTGCACACGTGCCTCAAGAGATGTTCCACGAGATCTGACGTTGCCCCCTCCTGATCCAAATTCTTTACAGCATAGGAAAACACATAAAATTAACCAGGAGCCATGTAGAGATGTGCCTCACCAGCTTGCCATTTACTTATTGGGTCTGACTGGGCTTCTTCATGCCTAACAGCAGAATCTGATTAATCATGAAATCAATAAATTGCTCTACGGGCCACCCAGTATGGCACTGCGTCCCCAGGCGAGAAGCAGTTTCTGCTGCAAATTAGCTTCCACATCAGGGTGCATCTGCCCCATTGATTTTTGATTTAGGACTTATCTGTAAAAATCACTTGATTTCAATTTTTCCAGTTCAGTCCATCCTAATAACACATAATATGCCACTTCTTATGGCTAGTCACAGGTTCCTCTAATTTGACCTGTTTCTGTTGGTGAGGAGAAAGCCTGCTTGGCTCCACCAATGCCTCCTAAATGTCCAAATGGAATTTAGGCCATGCCAGGCAGCCATTATTTTGTCACGGTGTCTCAAACACACCGGGTGTACTTGGTGACAGTCTAGCCGGCTGTTTTTCTGTGGCAGACTGGCAGACAAACCTGTAAACACCATCTTCGTTTCAACGTCTTTAGTCTACCTCACAGTGTATTATTATTTATGATGAAGATCTATAGCCCTTTCTCTTTCTGGGCCATTTGGAAACAAAATAATAAAATCATATAAATAACCCCATTTTGCCTACTTTAGCACCATAACGAGTAGTTAAATTCCAAATGTCTGTGATTACACAACCCGTCTGAAACCACACAGCAGGCGGACTACTTTGTAGTTTGTTAACCAAGAATTATGTAATTCGTTTAAAAAAGGAAACACAGTTAATAATTAAATGGGGAAGACAATCCTTTTTAAGATTGTAGCTAAAATCACATAACCAAGCCCAGTTATTTCCAAAGATATTTCTATGCTCTCAGTCACTTGTGTGTGTGTGTGTGTGTGTGTGTTGTCTGATTTTCTTTTTCAAAAAAGTGTCCACAATTGTGCCAAAATTTCTCAAGGATGTTTGCTTGAGGTTTTACTTCTCTCTGAAACAGATTTGTGAATGAGAAGCAGGCCGGTGCTGAGCCAGGCCCTCCCATAAGATACAGGCACATGACCGGCCTGGGAGCACTTGAGGACAACTGCATGGTGGAGAGCATCCCTCTCACCTCCCTCCACCGTCCGCCTCGTAATCAACAAAGCGGAGTGCTCCCTTGTGGAGCTGTGTAAGCTGAGTGCCCTTCCCAGTTTGAATTTTTATAATTGCTGGCCACTTAATAATGACGTGGCAAGTGTTATTAAGCACAAGTTATGTCCCAAAGACACTTGATGCATGAGCAAACGACAACTGTCATTGATACCACTTGAAAGAAAAAAAAAAAAACCATTTCTGCTAAATGTGTAAATAAGCCAGTATCTCAATCCATGAGGGCTGTCAGGGTCCATGGCCAAAATGATTAAGCTTCAATGTTGCAGTAGAGAGTGGAGCAGAGACTGTAGGGGTGAGGCAGTGCTGTGTGACTTCAACCCTGAGCATCCCAGTGAAGGTGCTTAACAGCGTCCCAAACCCTGAGGACCCCCAGGAATACCCATCTCTGAACTTACTGTAAATTTTCCCTTCCAGCCGCTCTCTTCCCAGAACCTCACCATGAGTCTGTGTGCCCTGGCTGCTATTGTGCCTTGCTTCCACCAAAACTTCCATTGGGATTTAATTCTCAGCCTTGCTGTGTGGCCAGGTGGGGAAGTCTTTAAGAGGGTATTTGATCTCAAGGGCTCCATCCTCATGAGTCTATCAGTGTCTTTCTCTAGAGACCGGATCAGAGAGTCAGCTGCATTTCAAGGGCTCAGATTAGTCACTGAGTCATTAGGTTGGTGCTGACATACAACAAGCATGAATCTGATGTACAGTAAGCATGGTACTTACATACCACATGCATGGTGCTGACGTACAGCAAGCTATGCGTGCAGTTGAGATGGGGACAGGTGGCCTTCCCTGGAGTGTCAGCTGCTTCTCACTCTTATGTTCCGTCCTCACCACAGCTCTTGGCCTTTATCTTCCTCAACTTCCCTCCTCCTGTTTCCTTCTCTTTTAGAGCGTGGTCTAAGCAAGTTCTTACTAGAGTGTGGTCTAAGAAAGTTCTTACAAGCTACTACGAGGTCCTCTTGTCTGGCACGCAGTACCTAAGAAGGCTTCTGGTACTTTGGGCTTCCTTACCCTTTCTTTAAAACTGCCGCTGAAGCCATGTGGCTGCTTGTCCACCATGTGTATGACCTCAGGCACTTCCTGGTTGTTGCTTTCCCCTCCGGTTCCATCATCTTGTCACTGGGGCCCCCATCCAGCATTACAGCTCCCCCATCCTGTGAGTCCTGCACACTTCCTCAGTTCTCCAGGACAGGGCTATGTGCACTAGCATTTTTCGTAGTATTGTTATTGTGGGTTGTGCATTAGTGAATTCAGATAACCGATGACTGAAAATATTTTTTTTTAGAAAAGTCTGAACATATACAAGTGGTTGTTCTTGTAATTCTCTAAAATATGGTGTAACGCCAATTACATAGACTGCATATTGCATTCATTATAAGTCATCTAGAGGTAAGGAATGGTGTAAACAGATTCTCTGCAAATACAACCCCACTTGAACTAAGGGATTTGAGCAGCATGTGGAGTTTGGTATCTGCAGGAGTCCTGGGAGAAACCCACTGGCAGTATGAAGGGACTCCTGTGCCTCCCAGGCACTCTGGAAGAGAGAATTAGTGGACACTTGCAGAACTGTTTGAGAAAGTGAGTATTGAAGAAGCCAAGACTGCCTCACCAAGTCACATGAGGCAACTGGCGTAACCCCCCCCCCCCCCCCCCCCCCCCCCCCCCCCCCCCCCCCCCCCCCCCCCCCNCCCCCCCCCCCCCCCCCCCGCTCAGCTGCTCACCTCTGTCCTCACACCATGTGACCTGGAGGCATTTCAAAGCAATTTCCAAGGCACCAGGAACCCTCAAGACAGAGCAATTGGGAGCAGAGTGGGAGAGTAGATATGTCTCTTCCAAACCCAAAGTCATGCATTAAAATGGAAGGTGCTGGGTGCAACATAAAAATGGGAGAATTGTCACGTCTCAGTTTCTATATGTGGCGCCTGCTAAAGGCAGTATCACTGTGTGGTTCATGACTGGCATGGCCCTGCCTGTCACAGAAGCCCCACATGACATGTTCGTGATGACAGATGTGCATGTCAAACTACTGAAGACAACAGTCTGTGAGAGCACGGGCAACAGCAGAAAATTTGAAATAAGATGTCAAATCACAGACCAGTCTCTGTGGGCTGAGTATGCTGTCCTGCTTCCTGTCTCTTCTCTGCAAAAACGGGGCATTGACTAGAGCCATGTAACATGCTGACTGGCTACCTTGTCCACACAGAGCCTGGGCTTGCTAGTTCTGATAAGAGTAAAAGAACCCGCTAGGGCCTGGGAAGTGTCGGGGTTACTAAACTCCCGTCCTCCAACAACATGGTTATTCTATCTAGCTTCTAAAGGCTGTTATGAGCTGAGGTGGTGGCAGAGGAGCTCTCCATTGCTACTGTTGGCATTGTCTCTTGATAACAATGATTATTGATACTGAAACAGCAGGGATCACAAGTTGATAACATACTCTGGCCTATTATTTTAAGACTTAATTCTCACAATATTCTATCAAGTAGGTGCTACAATTGTCTCCTTTCCACAAATGAGATGATAGGTCTAAACCAAGAGACTATCCTCCCCGTGTCTTCTATGGTGTGGTTTGTCTCCCTAAGGTCCATGTAGTCGGAGATGTAGTTGCCAGTATAGAGGTGATGGGAGATTGGCCTGGAAAGGAATAAGTGTTTTTCTTCTGGGAGTGAGTTTTCTTTCTTCAGGGACTGGGGAATGATGGTCATAAATCCAGCTGTGTGTTTTGGTTCCATCTCTTGCTCCATCTCTCACCATGTACCCTCTCTCCCATGGGATCATTATGAGAAACTGATGGTGGTTATGTGTCTGTGCACCTCCAGAATATATATGTTATATATATGTATGTGAGAGTGTGTGCGTGAATTCTATACTCTTATATGAATATATGTGGATGATTAGGCCTAGTGTATTTTGTTATAGCAACACAAGACGGACTGGTACACTCAACCAATAAGTATTGACACGTGAACTCAGACCCAGACTCTCCTGTGCTGCCTTTTTGACACACTAGTGTCCATGAAAGACCGGAGAAGGAAGTGAGGCTCAGTGACAAGCAAAGCCAAGCAGGGCTGGGTGACAAAAGGACATGTGTGGGAGTCACGTTAGAGATGCACTGAGTCCCTCCCTTGACCTAGACAGTGAAGAGCTGGCTAGGGAAACTTCTTCACTCCCTCTGATGGAAAGTTTGCAGTACCAGTAGGAACCACTTGGGAAGCAGGAAGGAGTATGTAACCATGACAACCATGATGTTCTCTAATCTCCACCCTCATAAAGAGAATACTTTATCTTGAAAACTACTCCCCAAATGGTAACTGACCGCTGACATTTAATTTAGATAGCAGAAAGCAAGCGAAGAAACCCTATGACTGAACTACTCTTGCCCCTTGACCATCCAGAATCTGAGCCTTTGTGGGCAAAGAGGAGCATTGGTCAGGTGGGTTGGACCTCCTGAGTAAGAGTCTGGGTGCCGGGGTCAGAGCCACTCCACTCTCAACGACCGTGGGACGATTGCCTTGTCACCTCCCCTTGGTAACCGATGCTCTTCCACTTCCCTCACATTGTCAGCAAGCAATTTCAGGAGCAAATTACACTAATTTTGCTTATTCCTGATGTGTGAAATCCAAGGATACGGTGCCAAATGAATGATCATGTGTATTTCTCAGTTTGTTCATGCCTTTAAAAAAAAAAAAGTTGGTTCGTTCCTAAGGACACGTGTCTGCCGTGTAAATTCCACCGAGATCCAAAATGGGAAACGAAAACAGTCTCATCTAAACTTGTCTGGAAATGTAGGTGTCGTATGCTGAAAAGAAGAAAGGCTTTCTACAGAAAAGCAGCTGGAGAGGTGTGGGTCCAAGTCGATTCAAAACCTAACTGTTCGTCGCATAGTTATGGAAACCGTCTAGGGCCACGGCTACAGCAAACTGGCAGGATTCTCATTTGTGAGCCAAGAATAAAATCAAGTCATCATCGAGAACAGGATAAAATCTCATGCTACATTTAAGTATGAGGCAGATGTCAGTATGTTGATATGAAAGCAACACGATCGATATACCCTCAAGTTTTAAAATGATTTCACAAAGAAAGGCATCTGTGAAGTGTGCACAAACTGTAACAGGCAGTTATTGTCACGAATTTACTGCATAACAAACATCTGGAAATAGTAATGGGAGACAATAGGGTTTTAATGGGCCCATGGGTCACACCTGTGGGTGTGGTACTAACAAGCTGTCGGATACCTAAGGTACAGTCGTCCATAGTGACAGGTAATGTGCAGAGAATGAACCTGACCTTGTAAGGACACTTTGAGGTTCAATTCTCATTGTTATTTCCTGTCCCTTTAGACAAAGGAAGTCACATTACTATGCTCCAAATCAAGGAACATGTAAGCACGTTTCTCAGGCCTTGATGCCCTAGCTGTATGTGACCCACAAGCGCTGCTTCAAAGAAGGAAGAAACATGGCAATTCAACACCCCTTACCCTTACAGTATAGTATTTTAGTTACATAAATGGCATTGGCCTGGCTCAGTGCTGCTTCTCCAAAAGGCCAAGGTATGTACTTGGGTTTTGTCTGCTTCTTCATAATGCACGCCCTCTAATGGCCAAAGAATTGTCCTTGAGAACTGACCCACAGCCGCTACAGGCAACCTTCCCACTCAGAAACTCCTGAAAGGATGCTGCTCCTTTCTGGCATCACGCTAATAACTTCTACATGTTGATCCTGATTTGGGGGCCAACCTCACCGCGGCTCTATTTCCACTCTCCTTCCATTCCCTTGAGTCCTGTGTGTTGATGTCGTCCACAGTAGGAATTCTGTTCTTCTCAGAGACCTGTGAGCTCCCTGCCTCCCCTCTGTTCCAAGCCAGCTGAAACCCCGGACTTGGGGTCATTTGCAGCTGAAGTTACTGAAGATGGTGAACAATGAGGGTTCATTCCGGGGCAGGGGAAGGAAGACACTCAGCATTTCAAGCCGGAAGAATTCAATCCAAAGAGGGTATGATGACTGAGTAGCGTGGGGGGAAAGTCAGGGTCAGAGAATCAACTTTCATGAAATCGACAAAAACTAGAAAACTGGGGAAACTCCCACCTAGATTCCAGCTGTCTCGGAGCCCCAAAACACAAGATCCTCATAAGAGCTTCTCAAAGCCATGGGCAGCTGCCTCCCACAATCCCCTACCCTCCACAGTGTGTGGGTTTGGGAGGCACTCCCCAAACGTAGCAGCAAATTTTCTCAACTGCCGGATGCCATTCAATTTTTCTGCTATTTGTTGAAAAGCTCGAACAATACTGGGAAGAAAACTGCAGAGTTTTCTTTAGGAGCACACAACACCTTGCAGAAGGGGTTGGAGCATGCTGGGCTGTTGGTGCCAACAGTATATCAATTCTTCTCGTATTTAAACTCTCAAACTACTACCACGCCACGCTCTGTCTGGCAGATGGATCCTGAAGATATTCTTTTTCTGTTTAACCCAGGGGAAAGCACAGACCCCTTTAAGTTCATCCCACACAAAACAGGGTGGCCCCTGAAAGATCACCTGGGCAATCATGTTAATTCAAGAACTTGCTGAGCTTCAGAGAGCCATTTCCACATAATCTCGCACCACAGAAAGACTCCTCAGCCAATGATAAACCATGCACAGGACAGTGGTGTCACCTATCACAGAGCTAAGAAGTTCCAGCTTCCTAGGGAAACTGTAGCCTGCATAAGGTCACATTGTCACGCACTAGTCATGGATTTGTGGTGATGCTGATGCTGTAAGTGAACGGTAACCACCCATTGTATAAAGGTAACACAACTATGTGGAATACTTAGTACTTGATAGTGGTCATGGCTATCTATGTCCCTGTTTTACACAATTGCTCTCTTTTTCCTTGCCTGCCCTGTGGTACCAGCAGCAGCCTCTTCCCTTTCACTTCAAACACATCTCTCGACCCTTATCACGAAGCCACACTGAGTGCCTAGGTCTGTGTGGCGCAGCGTAATGTTCATATGTGGATAAAATTGCCTACTCAAGCACCTCTCGGAATGTATGCATATTGGTACAGATGGCATAGATGTATTCACATCCACAGTTAAGAGATTCTCTTACTCAGATGTTATAAAATGAGCTGGAGGATATTATTTCAATGAACTCAGTAGAACACCACACGGAACCATTTACAAGTCTCTCCATTATGGTAAAACTGGAAAAGGATCTCCTTTTGGTTTTATGTAAATGGAGTAGGAAAATTCTCAGGATCTGTTTTTACTCCTTTATGGTTGCCTGCCTTTGTTCACATACCATTTTACAAGTTGTCTATTCATAAATCCTACTGGAAACCATCAGTGGCCATGTATAACTTTTCTACCATACCCTCCTTGGTATCAGATGAATCTATGAAATACAGAGTGCATTTGAAAGGTAAATGAAATACACACACACATATATATTTATATATGTATAAAAATGCACAGAATGAGAGACACAGACACAGGGAGAGACCCATTCAAATCAATCAATTCTTTAAGGTAAAAGCTATGCATTTTGAATTCAAATCTTTTTTTAAAATTTATTTTACATACCAACCACAGTTTCCCCTCCCTCCTTTCCTCCTGTTCCCTCCCTCCACCTTATTTCTAACCCACAATCCACTCCTCAGAAAGGGTAAGGACTCCCATGGGGAGCCATCAAAGCACATCAAGTTGAATCAGGACCAAGCTCCAGCCCCCTGCAACCAAGGCTAAGTGAGGCATCCCACCATATGGAATAGGTTTCAAAAAGCCAGCTCATGCGCCAGGAACAGAGCCTGGTCCATGCAGGCTCCCTAGCTGTTGGTCTAGAGTCCCTGAGCTCCCACGAGTTCAGGTCAGCTGTCTCTGTAGGTTTCCATCATGATCTTGGCCCCCCCCCTCCCCATTGTATATAAGATTCTTCAGCCCTCTCTTCAGTTGGACTCCTGGAGCTTTGCTCAGTGATTGGCTGTGGATCTCTGCATCTGCTTCCATCCGTTCCTGGGTGACGGTTCTGTGATGGCAGCTGGGGTAGTCACCCATCTGGAATGTAAGCACTGGTTTATTTGCTCGTCTGTTCATCAAGCCAAGCATGGTGAACAGTGCCCACAGGTGGCCCCACCCAGCAGACAAGCTGGATCATTCTGTTGCCAGAAGCAATGAACTGCCACACTCAAATAACATGTTACATAAAAATCCCCCCCCAAAGGAATTGAGGAATGTCTTCACGTTATCAAGAGGTTGTGAGATTTCCTAAAATAATTACCAAAAAAATCTTTTCCAACATGAAATGAGATTGGAATTTCCAGAGTTAAAGAGACATTCAACTACTTCAAAAAATGACTTTGCCGGCACATGGCCATGGCGCAATCATCTGATGAATGAGAGTCCCCTAAAGAGCACACTTGGTGCTTAGAGGTTGCCTGGCTTCCAAGCAACAGGAGAAGCCGGTGTTCAGATATTCAGTGCTGCCCGGTGCTCACACTAATTGCCAATTGCCACCTTTTTTTTTTTTTTCATTAGTCACCTTTGATGGAGGTGATGGTTTCTTCATTTTTGTTAATGAGACCTTGATGCTCATTGACACTGCAGACTGGGAAAAGGGTTTGCAAAGTAAAGATGAGGTCCTGTCCTTAAAGGGGGTTAAAAGATCTGGCAACGGAGCTACAAAACCTTCTAGCCAAATGACTCTTTAGAGTCACTAATGAGTCACAAACCACTGGTCAGAGAAGCAGAGTAAGGCCAGAGCTTCAGACATCTTTTGTTCAAGAGCAGGAAAGGGAGGCTGGGGAGGAGAATGAATAGTCTGTTACCCTCACTAAACCCTAAGCGGAGCGAATGCTTATCCAGGTGGGATACAGGCTTCCCACATGCTCATACTGAGGGTAGAAGTGGGAGATGGGATCATTTAAAGGTTCTATTAGCTCAGCTTCCTACTGGTTGTGTGGCTTTAGACAGCTCACTTAACCTTTCTGAGCTCCAGTTTTCTTAATGGGAAGGTGAGAACCTTGGAGATGTGCCTGGGCCATAGTAAATGCATAACAAATATGAGTCACTACAATGATTGTAAGGATGGAGGCCTGTATCTAAAATCTCCAGCAAGCCAAGAGCCAATATCAAGGGGCTCAGTATAGAGACTGAGAGTCCTAGACCAGGCACCACGGGAGGCAGCAAAGTCCCTCTCCTTAACCTCCATGCTCCGGCTACCTGCATCACTCCTGATGGCTGCCCAGCTCCCAGTATCCTGCCTTGGGATCTGCTGGCCTTACCTATCCATCCTGATTCAGTTCCTTCTCCCCAGTGCTGCTAGGTGTCATTTCTTGTTACGTCAATCTGACCAAGATGTCAATCTGCTGGCAAACCTTCAATGGGTTCTAGTTCAGCCAGCTTGTATGGATATAGGGCTTCTGTGAGTGGTACTCACGGTACACTAACACTAGAGGGTCTTAGTGCTTGAGAAAGGCAGCTTGAACTCTCTGGCCAGATAGTCTCCTGCCTAGGCGCAGATTCCTGCGCTCCCCTTGACATTCACCAATACGACACACCTGTCACTGGATGTTCGATGTTAGCATTTACAAACTGTTCCAATACCAGCTTGCATCCCAAGCCGTCAGCACTTCTGATTCTTCTCATCCTTCCAAAGCGTGGCTGGGTTACACATCACAACGCCACCTCACTCTTGTCTTTATATAAAGTGCTGCCTGGTGATTGAGTGTGTTCAAGGCTCGGGGTTCTACCTGCAGGTCTCCCAATACTGCAAAATAGAGATTCATCAACATTTTAAAAGAAAAGAGAATCATGCCACTGTGAGGAGTCTAAAGTTGTCAGCCTTAAGTTTGAATATCAGCCACCTGCTAATGTTTGCGGCTGTGGGGTAGAACACTCATCCATTTCAGGAAGAGGATGTCTGGAAAGTAAAAATCGTGATCAATTCAGGAAGTGGGAGGTCAGCCCAGTCCCCCACAAAGCTGGTAGGGTTTTTTTTTTTTTTTTCGAAAATCTTTGTGAATGTCACTGAGCACAAGCCGCAGTGGCTTGCACAGCTCTCGGGGAGCAGCCTGGCCCCTGGCCAGCTTAGCACAGAAGGACCAGCCCAGGAAGGGAGGAAGTGACTCAGGACTGCCCTCTCCCCCACGACAGGACAGGGCTGTAACCTTTTTGTGAAAGGACAGGTAAAAATAGCATCGGTACTTCAGGAAGAGCGCAGAATGTTTAGATCTGGCCCGTCTGATTATATAACAGAGGGTGAGTGATCCAGAGAAGGGCAAGGAACCGTCATTTGTCATTATTTAGTGTCCCAAGCTGGGTGCTTTGGGTCTTCCTCTTTAACACTCCCAGGACCCCATGAAGCTGTTGTCATCATCCCCTTTGGTACCTGGGAAGCCTGTGGCCATTAGTGGAGATGATGTGTTGGATCACAGTGCTGGTAAGGGGCGGATAAGGACCAACCCTGGTGCCTGTGTGTCTGACTGTCACGCTCTGGCAGAGCTTCTGGCTCAACTCCAGTGATGACTAAGGCGAGTGCCCATGAGTTCTCCAAGTGCCGGGACTACCTCTACATCTTACAGCCCTGGAGCCCCTGCAGAGCTAAGGCGAAAGTGGAGCAAGCCTGAAGCAGGAAGTCCTTGAGCTTCAGGCCCACGTGGAAGGCTGTGTCCTCACTGTAGTCGAGCTCGTTGGGAAATGCTAACAGTGAGACAACACACACCACCCACATTTCAGGGGAAATCTGGCAATGCCCAACCCTGGATCTGTCAGGGAGTAAGCTGATTAGAGAGAAAAAGCTGAAAGGCTCTGAAATCTACAGACTGTGCATGCTAGATATCCTTCATGATCAAAAGAAATCAGGTTTCTTAGGAAAGTGGTTGTTTCAGACCCAGGGCCAAATATATATGTGTGTGTGTGTGTGTGTGTGTGTGTGTGTGTATACATATATACAAGTTGAGACAAGAAAGAAAGGAACAAAAAAATACTGCTGGAATTAATATTTGAAAAAAGCCGTCAATTTGAATTTATGGAGGGTGAGACAACTTGACAAAGAATGGCTAAAATGTATGGAAATATATTAAGTATATAGAAAGCTACCTTTTTTTTCTTTTCTACACTGTGAAACAAAACAACTCAATACAGTTCTTCATGATTCATTGGTTAACTACCTTTGGAAATTATTGGACATCAACTCATTATTCTGGAGATGGACAAGTAAGAGAAGAGAAAAAGCATTTACCCCACCTTACCTGTGCTCACTTTATTAGACAACCCAATAGTTAGTGAGGCGTCTTATATCAAATAAAAATCTCAATAAATAATCACGGGAGGTGGAATGTTAGAAAAATCCCCTTTTTGCAAATGTTGTTAAAATAACAGACCCAGATGGTGGACATCAGTAGCTATTAAAGCCATGAAATGGAAGTCCATGGGGACCTTTCTGGGGACCTCTTGAACTGTAAGCCAGCTCCAATCAAATGTTTTCCTTTATAAGAGTTTCCATGGTCATGGTGTCTCTTGTCAGCAATAGAAACCTTAGCTAAGACAGAGCTTGACTCTAACCTTGCTCCAGATTTAGGAAGTAAAGGCCATGGAGAGCATGCTAAGTGGCAGCGGTCCCTCATCTCTCCTTGGTATAGGAGAACGGACGTTTGGGCTGGGTACCTGGGTTCTAGTCCGTCCTCAACAATCTGATACAGCTCTAGGACCTTTGTAAGAAGTTGATGAGGAATTGGTTCAGCTTTGATCATGGTTTGGTGTAATTCACGTTGGAAAAGACAATCAAGGCTGCATCTCATGTGAGTGGGTTTTAGAGGAGAAGAGAACAGGAAATCCCCACTGTCTGGGGCCCCTTACTAAAAAAAAGAAGAAGAAGAAGAAAATGCCAAGGTGCAAGCGTACACTGTGGCCACATCGATGTTTAGGTTTCTGTGTATTTAACGATCATCGCACTTGAGAACATCATAAAGTCGGAACGTGACCCCCGTGTGTGCAAGGTCTACCACTTTAACACAGAGGCCTGTGTAGATTACTGGGTGTATCCTGGGAATTTCCCCAGCCACAGAAACAATAAAGCAAGTCTCCGCATTCACATTCTGTTTCCTTCCCATCTTACCCCAGGATGTCGCCATGGAGGATGGTGGCACAGAGGAGAGATGAGCTTCCGGTACCAACAATGATTTCCTCCAGGAGTGACCCACCTCCAGCCAACCCCGGTCAGTCTTCTTACCCATGACCTGGAATGCTTTTATGAAAGGCCCTCATCATTTCATACTAAAAGCCATGCTGTCTAACAAACGAAAATGAGTCTTCCAGAAATTCTCTTGTTACATTGGCATTTCTTTTTGTATGGTCACTAGTATCAGAAGAAAACATGGTTTTGTTTGTTTGTTTGTTTTTCACTCACATTTAAAACACCTCTAATCTCAGGATTCAAGAAGTGATGATAAAACAATAGTGAATTTAAGGCCAGCGTGAGCTATCTGGTGGTACCTAGGCCTACCTGGGCTACAGAGTGAGCTCAGGCCCACCTAGGCTACATACTGAGACCTAGTCTCAGCCTATACTCCCAAATAAATATTTCCTCAATAGAGACTAGAATAGAGCCAGCAAGAATGCTCTTCAGGTAAAAGTGTTTGTCAGTAAACTTGAGGGCCTGAGTCTGATCCCTGGGAACACACGTGGTATAAGGAGAGAACTGACCTGCCAGTTATCCTATGACTGCAGCATGCACACTTTAGCACACATGCACTCACACATACATGTAGACGAATACAATTTTTAAAGACTAGAGCAAAAATCAATAGAATAGGTAATAGATGAAAATGAATAAAAACAAAAGTAGGTCCTTTAAAGTATCAGCAAAAGTGACAGAATTTCGCTTAGCTGGGCTACAAATAAAAAGAGCGGAGACACAAATGAGGGAAGTCACAATGAAAGTGGAAGCTTTATTAATAATTCACAGAAATAGAAAGCATTGTAAGAGTGTTGTATGATCAATCATATGCCCGCACACTGGAGAACCTCCACAAAACAGAGATTCCTAGAAAGACTGACTAGATCTGTAAGTAGCACAGAAACGAAGTCAAGGACTTCCATCAAAATTGTCTCAACCAAGAAAAGCCCTGCATCCAATGACTCTGCCAGTGAATCCCAGCAAGCTTTGAGAAAACGTCCGCCACTCCTCAAGCCTCTCCAAGAAGCCCTTACCTCACTCTGGGAGGGCCAGTGTCATCCTGATATCAAAACTGAAGTCAGCAAGACAGATGGAAACTACAGGTCAATGTCTTTGTTACAAACATAGTTGCAGAATTGTCAAAAATACTAGCAGCCATATTCAGTCCCATCACAAAGGGATTATACACCAAAGGCAAGTGAAACTAACCTTTAGGCTGCGAAGATGATGTAACGCTGGGAAGTTGATGAAAATAGTATGTTACATACTATAAAAGTTTCACATACTGGATTTTTCTGTGTTTATTAATTTACAAAATAGTGGATTTTATTATGACATTTTGACATGTGTATTGATCAATTTATTTTTCTTTTTGCGCTGTCAGGTCTCCCTCTCCCCTAGAGCTGCTTTCTCAAACTGTCCCATTTGACACCTTTTATGAAACTGAGATTACACATATAGAAAGAGATGTGATAAATTGTTGGAGAAGGGAGGCCACTTGTTGGTTCCTGGCCACTTAGCCCTGAAATAATCACACAGAAACTATTAATTAAATCACTGCTTGACCCATTAGCTCTAGCTTCTCATTGGCTAACACTTACATATTAATTTAACCCATTTCTATTAATCTGTGTACAGCCATGGGCTGTGGCATACGGGCTAAAGTCCCAGCGTCTGTCTCCTGCGGGACTACATGGCATCTCCTGACCCTGCCCTTCTTTCTCCCAGCATTTTAACTAGCTTTCCAGCCTAGTTCTGTTCTTCTCTGCCATAGGCTCAAAGCAGTTCTTTATTCATTAACCAATAAAAGCAACACATAGACAGAAGCACCTCCCACATCATTCTGAATCTGGCTTGTTTGGGTTAACATGCATATCCTCAGTTCCAGCCATTTTTCTGAATATGGCAACATATATACATATGTATGTATGTATGTATGTATGTATATGTGTGTGTATCTCATTTTTCCTTTATTCACTTCTCTGTTGAAAGGCCTCTAGTCTGAGGCTGTCACTTGTTAATTGAGACAGTGTTGCAATAAATGTAGATGTGCACATATGTCTCTTGTATGCTGACTTTGATTCCCTCAGGGAAACACCCAGGAATAAGACAGCAGACCATGGTATCATTGTGTTTAGTTTGGGAGGGAGAACCTCCATACATTTATTTGCTGATTGCACTAATTTACACCAATAGTGTGTAAGGAGTTCTCCCCCCCCCCCCCCCCGCATCCTCAGTAGTACTTGTTTTTGTTTACTTTATTGATACCAGTTTTTCTGACTGGGATGAGATTGAATCTTGATGTAATTTTAATTTGTGGACTCCTAATGGCTAAAGAGGAAGCATTAAATTTAACAATGTGTGCTTGGATATGAGAGCAAAGGTGCAGACAGCAAGAGGAAAAAAAGGAGTCATACATTTTCATGAGAGTTTTAAAACATCAAAAGACACTATCAACATAGTAAAAGAGCTTCCCATAGAATGGGAGAGAAGATTTTCAGATCATATGTTTGATAAGGAATTGATATCCAAATCACCTAAGTTTTAAAAAAAAAAACATATTTAGGGAGCTGAAGAGATGACTCAGCAGTGAAGGGCACTGGCTACTCTTCCATAGGACCAGGTTTCATTCCCCCCAACCCATATGGCAGCTCACAACCATCTGTAACTCCAGTTCCAAGAGATCCGATGTCCTCCTCTGACCTCCACAGACACCACACACACACACACACACTTCTACCCTGTTCTCCATAAATAAGTCCAAGCAATCATTTTGTAAATGCATACACACATGTGTACATATATAGTGTATATATGTATACATATATATGTATATATAATTGAACCCCCACACATATATCCCATAGTGAAGATTGAAGAGATGTGTGAAGTTTTTTTGTTTTTTTCTTGTTTGTTTGTTTGTTTTTGTGTGTGTACAGTATCGCCAAGGCCTCACATACAGTGGATATGAACTTGACAACTGAATCGCATCTCCTGCCCTCTTTTTATGTCTCAGTTGCACAGACTTTTTAAACTCATTTTGCAGTCCAGACAGTCCTTGAACTGGCAATCTTCCTGCCTCAACCCTATTGCAGGCCCTTGGCACTAGGCCCTACTTCTAAGAATAACTTTAATATACTTACAAGTATAATTATTTAGCACCTATTGTGGTTGGTCTTGGGGTTTAGGGGATATGGTGGCTCCATTTCCACATTTCTGGTAAATGCCTTGACCCATTGTAGTGTGACTTCTCTATAATGAAGAAAACTGGTCTCTCTCTAAGTCAGCCGTTCACACCGTCCTAATTACATAGGTTAGCAATAATTGGCCAAATCTCAGTCACTCCCTTAGAAGTCCTAGCCTTCTTTCTGGTGTTCAACATGCAGTCCACTGTCATAGAAACACTTTTGTCACTGGCTTGTGAGTCACTAGTGTAGCTGGAGGCTGCTTGTTTGTTTCCTGGCCACCCAGATCTGAAATAATAACACTGAAACTATATTAATTACAAAACTGTTTAGCCAATCACTCTAGCATACTCCTATCTAGCTAACTCTTACATCTTAAATTAACCCATTTCTATTATTCTGTGTATCACCATGTGATTGTGGCCTACTGCTAAGCATCTGTTTCCTGCAAAGGCTACATGGTTTCTCTCTGAAGAAGCCTGGCTATATTCTGTTAAGCCACTGGCTGAAAACAGCTTCTTTATTAACCAATAGCAATAAAACATTCATAGCATATAGAGGGGAATCACACATCACCTCCCCTTTTCTGTCTAAATAAAAGGAAGGTTTTAACCTTAACATAATAAAATTATATATAACAAAACAGTTATCAAGCAATAATTATAGTTACAATATTTACATCTACTTTATATTTTATCATAACTAAGAAAAACTATAACTAGTCTTAAACCCCATCAAAGACTCAAGTAAACAGGAAGTGCATTGTAAACAACTTTGGAAACTCTAGAATTGACAGAGACTTCTCACTGCCTGGACAGTCACCCAAAGTCCTGTACCATTGGGGCATCCATCTTCAGCCTACAGGCCCATAGTATCTGGCAGATTTTGACATGAAGCAGGAAATTTCAAAGCCGTTCTACCTATATTGGTAGTTTGTCAGTCACTTTCTTTGTGTCCTGCATAATGTCTAACAGACTCTTTCATGAATTAGGAACCTCTTTAGGCAAGTTTAGCAATCATTTCTTAGTGTTTCCTGCATGTCCAGTTCATAGAGCATAACATCAAGCAGTCCAGGCAAGAGCAGTTTCTTGCCCAAATGGCTACCTGGTTTTTCTCTGAATCTGCCTACTCTCTCTATCTTTTCCAGCCTGGCTATATTCTGTTAACCCATTGGCTGAAAGTAGCTTCTTTATTAACCAATGGCAATAAAACGTATCCATAGCATACAGAGTGGAATCCCACATCACACTACTTTCCTAGCTCTCCTCCCACCTCCAGCTGCTCCTTCCTCTTTTGTTGTCGGGGTGCAGCCTCTTCTCTCTGCCTCTAGGTGCTTGTACTCACAGACCACGCTGAAGTCCTCCTGCATTTTCAGTTCATTTCATCTGCATCTGTAGGAAGCAGAGGACACCCCGAGTGTATGAAATCCTGCCTGGGTGTTTATAATTGTCATCAGCATGGCTATTTCATGAACCAAAGCTTCAGACCCACAGAGAAAATGGCAAAGCCTTTCCCAGGGCTAGGCTGGGGAAATGACAAGGCCTTTTTTTCTGATGTGAATGTTGGCAATGAGTGCAGAAAATGCCCACCATAGCTCTCTTCCCCTGATGTTTACAACCTGAAGACTGCTCTCCTACAGAGACGCTCCTACTGAGATCAGCTAAACCCACCTTGTTGTTCAGCCGTATGCAGCAGCCCTGCCTCCCTGTTCAGCTGTATGTAACAAACAGTGAGTTTCTAGTGTGCTGCGGCTTTGCCATCAGAAAGCCCAGTCTAGCTGATCCCAGGTCTTCTGTGTGCCTGTTTGTCTTTTTTTTTTATTCTCTCCATGTCCTCCACACCCTAGTTAGTGTTCTGGTATCCAAACTGTGCTAGAATGTATCTGTGCGCTCACTGACATTCTTCGCTTATGATACTTAAAATCTGATGTCCTCCCACACTTAGGACTCACATTCAACTGTCCTTTTATATCTCCAAATCGTCGTAGCCAAATGGGAGTCCACACCTTGTCTTTGATATCCATCCTCTTATATGAATGTCCTACTCCAGCCAGTGCTGAGCCCTGGAAGGGAGTTTTGGCACATATCTGCCCCTCACTCATCAGTCCTACCTCAACAGGCTACTGTTTCTCACCCCACCTATTCAGGCCTTTCTGGTCTACTCTCTACAGTCACTAAGATTTTTGAGTCCATTTTCTTTTATATTTTAAACAAGTCAGTGTCTTCTCTTTGCATATTGGATCATGATGAAAATCCAGAGTGTGGGCTGGAGGGCATGTGGGCTTGGGCTCTAGCCACTCACTGGCCTTTCCTCCCACTCTCTGCTCACCACAACTCTACTGGAGTTTCAGCAACTCCATCTTCCCCAGTCCTCAAGACTTGGTGTTTGCTGTCTTCACTTAGGAATCTCTTTCCATGTAGACTTCCTAGTACAGGCTTGTTTCATCTTTAGGGGCCTCCTTTGACCAGACCGAGACATTCTAACTTTTCTACTGAGCCCTCGACTTAACCACTGGATTTCAGTGTACACATACACACAGGTGCTGTTATTTAATATGACACTAGTTTTGGCTTCTAAACTCTAGGATAAGAACCATGTAAGTTTTGCTAACCACTGAATTTCTGGTGCCAACACCATTTATAACACAGTGCAGGCTGAATAAGTACTGGTAATAATGAAAGAAAGGTAGGATAAGAAAGGCAAGAGAGTGTGAGGCAGGTTGTGCCCACTTGGAATCCCAGCCCTTGAAGTCTAAAGTGGGAGGGATAATTAGTTCAAGTCCAGCCTAGGCTATATTTCAGGATCTTTTCAATGAATCAAGGTGAATGATAGAAATAGCAATCTAAACCAAGTTCTGTTGCTGGGTTGAGTCTTCTGGGATGTTTCATTAGCTATCATCCCAAGCTTGAGTTGCAATGATACTTAATTCACTAGCATCTGAAAATGAGACCGTGACTGACACACATAGCATCTGCATAATTTATGAATTTTATTAATTTCTATAACAAAGGAACAGCAGTTTAGAAATTAGGTCTAAACTGACAATGTCTAATTAATATGGTAATCAAGATATTTCCACCAGGTGTGATAGAATACACCTGTGTTCCCAGCACTTGGGAGGCTGAAGTAGGAGGATTATGGATTTTAAGTCAGGTTGGGTTATATAAAAAACAAAACCCAAACACATTTTCCGTCTACTATCTTTATAATCTCTCTATATACATCACACATGTGTGTGCATGTATGTGTATCTGTGCATGTGTGTGTGTGGGGGGGGTGACTTGCCTGGGGAGTTGTGGGTGTGGTTTGGGGCAGATAAAATACTCAACAATATAAGAAGAGATCAAGAATCAGCTTTGTGAAGGTGGTTGTTCATTTCCCCCAGCATCGTGACACACCTGCCCTCAAGTCGTGAATCCTTGGGCAGTGTCATGTGCTCAGCTTCACAGCACATGGAATTTTACTCTCACTGAAGACCTTGGTTTCTCCTCAAGAGAGAAGTAGAATATATCCACTGTGTGGACCGAAGACAAGAAACAGAAGCAGCTGGTGGAGAAACATGCTGATACACGGCTAGTGTGAGGACACAGAAAGGAGTCCTTGTTTGTGATGCAGTCAGAGCAGAGGTAGAACCAACATCACCCTCATTTCTGTCTTTCAATCTTGAGCTAGTCAAAGGGCAACAGCAGCAACTGTTGCCCAATGAAATGTCTGCAGTTTGAAACGATGCTTTTTCTGCCATCATCTGCATTTGTATGGGGAGATGCCAAGTATGATATATTTGGTTTTGTTTGGGCTTGTTCAGTACAGAACAGCTAACAAAAGCAGAAGTTTGGTGGCTTTCGTGAGATCAGCACAGCACAGTTTTGCATGTCAGAAGACCAATGGGAATCTTCCTGGGATAAAACCAAGATGGCGGAGGTTGCTTTCTTTTTAGAGGTGTTGGAGAGTAGGGTGGGGATCCATTTTCTCACTTTGGAGAGGGCTGGTAGAATTTAATTTTTTGCACTTGTGAGCTGAGCACCATTCCTAGTTCTAGGCGGCTACTGAATTCCTTGACTCATGATTGCCTCTCTCCTTTGAAGACTATACTATTGAATGGTGTCCCCTTGTGTAGAATAATATCTTTGGTGACTGGAAATACTCATCACCCATAAGGACTTGTGTGAATAGACTTGGCACAAATGAACAACTCAGAGCAACCTCTCTTTCTCATGAGGTCCTTCTGCCTCATCATATCTGCAAAATCTGTTTTACCACAGAAACTAGCATATTCCAGGGTTCAGTGGTAGACATCTTTGGGGTCCATTACTGTGCCTACCCTGAAACTGATCGTATGATATAGGAGGGATACCTGTGAGATTTTCCTTAGAATGATGAGGAAGCACTTCTGTGAGTCAAGTAGACATCCTCACAAATTCTCTGCCATACCCTCTTGATACTCATCATGTTATCTAGTGGCATTTCTTGGAGAACTCTGTTCTTGAGTAAACCCTCAGAGAACATCATCATCAGTCTCCAGTGAGTGCCCTGCAGCACATCAATACTATTTTAATCCCTTATACTTTTCGTTTTCCTTTGTATCAATCACCAAGAGTAGTTGAAATTTCTTTTCTTTCTTGAGCATGTGCGTTTTCTTCCTGGCAGACAGATCCTTTCTATGGAGTCCCTATTGTCAATATTCTCTTTTCAGGGCATTAGGCATTTGAAGAAGAGAGAGTCTTTTCACTCATCTTCAATCTTGTTTCTCTAAACGTTTAGATTTGTATGTGGTCCTTGCATCCTGACTTTTTCACAAGGAAGTTTTGAAATAGAGACATGTTGTGGGTTTCATTGTATCTCAACCTTGTGCTTTGAGGACAGCTCCCGGTCTGAAAATACCCAGTCCGGACAAATGTCTTGTTTTATATCACTGAGCTCTTGCGACGTAGACAACAAGTTATGCTGAAACAATGGTGTTTCCAAACAGCTGTCTGAACAAATATGTTGATAATCTGTTCTGTTTTGTGTTTGGTAAGATCTAGATGTTTTTAACATCAAACATTAATAAGGAAAAAGGATGTATTTTATTAAGTAGCAGATCTAGAATTTTGGTGTTCTACATATTTCTAGTTTACATGCTAAATACTATTCTTTACACTTGAGAAAACTCAAATAATTCTTCCATAAAGAAGTATTCTAAAGAGAATTCTGACTGAAACTGAAAAAGAGACGTCATATGTACAACATGATTATATATTTCATAGTATAATTTTCTATATTGTAAAGCAAATATCAAGAATAAAGCAGATATATGTATGCCTGTGTAATATGCACATATGAATGATACGGGAGCAAGATGGCAAACTGAACACAATCTGTCACCTTCCCTCTAATTGTAAGTCTATTAACATAAAACACTACAGTTTAAAAGGAATAAATTTACAATCAAAGAAAATGTGAAATGAAGCCATCATCAGAAGACCAGAAATACTGAGAAATTCTTAGAAAGAAGACAGAAAATGAGTGGGATGAGACAGATAATGCACAGAGACAGAAAATAACAGCCCCAAGCATGCAACGAAGAGCCAATCCAGAGAGATCCCACACTCAGAAAGAGCTCTGGGAAGGAGAAGGGGGGCTGCGGGCAATGCCCCATGATTAACACAGAACTTCGTGAGACAGCATGAATCACCTGTCAGCATTCTCGGGTCTACTGGGTTATGTGGGCGGCTCCCATGTTTGGCTCTGGCTGAACTCTAAGAAGCCCAATCGGGAAGAAGTCTTCTGGAGACACATCTTAGCTCAAGAGCCTGAAGGAGGGAAATTGGACTTGAGATAATGGCAGACCCCATCCAGACAAGCAGAGGGCATAAGTCGATAGAGCTTTACCCATAAAGGAAACACAGTGACGGCTTTTACTCACCACCAATGGGCTGAGAGCGCGGCCTCCTGCCTTGCTGCACTTGTCTCCCCCGTGTGAAGTATGCGACCAGTTTCTCTTTCAAAGACTGAGTTTTTATTTGTTTTTCTTTTTTTCTATTTGCTTCCCTCTCCCTTCTACTTTTCTTCCCCTTGTCCCTTTTTAAAAATAGTGGTAGACTTCATCTTAAGCCAGCTAAAGCAAACAAACACAAAGTCAAAAGCAAGCAGACCTGGAGGTACACACACGAACATGTAATTCTGGGTGGTGAGTTTGATGAATATAGTAGAGCTTTTTTGTGTTCTTTATTGTGTTATGTTTGGTGGTGACAATCAGATCTGAGAAAGAAAAGTGAGTCTAGAATAACACAGGTAATGCAGAGCATAGAAATTCTTTTCTATATGACTTTCTCATAAAGCAAAGTTCCTGTTCAGTGACACATGGAGTTAGTACACCATCATGAACAATAGAAATAAGACACCACCTGGCTAAAGTATCAAGTGTGGCGTCTGTTTCAAATATAGGGAAGCACTCCAGATGTAACATCATTAACAACCTCCTTGTGTATTGAGTATGTTTAACTTCTGTTGGCATTAGAATACCAAAATTTTTATTATTTTAAAAGCAAAATACTGCTTTGTGAACCCTCCTCCCAGAAATGTAATTTTACGTCCAATGATAATGATTAAAAGTTTGCTTATTGTTCAAACTGATGTACCCAGCAAATGTAAGCATCATCTATTTTATGACACCTTCCACGAAGATCTGTTTTATTTCATGGGGACTAAGAACGAGCTTTGGGGTGTAGCTGGGGGAACTAGGGTGTGTGCTAGAACTCATGTCCTGCGTTCAATACCTGTTACCACCAAAAAAGTGTGTCAGGGCATTGAAGAGAGCCAAGGGCATGCAGCTCACAATCCTTCATGGGATTCTGGTCGGGGGAGGGAGTGAGAGACATTATAGGGACAATTTGCAAAACTGTCTCCTCTCTCTAGTGCTTGGCCTCTTACTCAGAAGGTGTTAGTTGTTTCTTGGCTGGGACCTCCCAGGTAACCATAATCCTTAATTAGAAACTTGATGATCATGTAAAGGTTTATCACAGAGAAAAAAAAATTAAGCTAAATTATTGCTCACAAGAGAGGAATTTGGGGACTGCAGGGTAGTAATAACTGTTGACACTGACAAATGGCTCTAGAAAGGAAGTTTATAAAATCTAATAGCTCATAAAAACCAACATGTTATTCATGGAAACGACCGGGGAGGAGAAAAGTGTCTAACAACATCTTGGTTTGTTTGGGCCTCCTCTAAGCATTTGAGTCACTAGATTGAAGGATTCACTCTCTGATGGCAGATATCAAAACATTCTCGGAAAATGATCTGGGAGGTAGTGTGACACCGTGTTTTCAGTTTCGTTCAAATCCGATTAGAGACCACTGCCCCTAGAACTCAAGCTCTAGCTGTCCCGCAGCATCCATGGACATCACATTATCGGATGTAATAGCCCATATACAGTGTGATTGGCACAACGCCTACTTGTATCTTTCCACGTATTTCGAATCATTTCTACTGGTAAGAAAGAAGAAAACGGTGACTGGAAGGAAGAAAGAAGGGAGCCAGCCGGAGGGTGGATAGGGGAGGGAAGATGGAGGAAGAGGGTGCAGCAGAACAAAGAACGACATTTATAAGGATGCTGTGATAAAACCTATTACTTGTGTGCTGACATAAAGTGTTAGTACATGGTAAAACCATCTCAGATGGCACTAACACTTGATATAATACATTGCTATGTGTGGTTTCCTTTCCTTCATTTGTTTGTTTGTTTTGAGATAGGGACTTTTCTTTTTTGTTTTTTTTTTTTAATTTTTTATTTAAAAGGTTTTTTTTTTTCATTTTACATACCAACCACAGTTCCCCCTCCCTCCCCTCCACATGCTCCCCCCCACACACCTTCTTCCCACCCAAACCCCATCAACTTCTCAGAAAGGGTAAGGCTTCCCATGGGGAATCAACAAAGTCTGGCACATCAAGTTGAGGCAGGACCAAGCCGCCCCCTCTTCCCCCATATTAAAGCTGAGCAAGATATCCCTCCATATGGAATAGGCTCCAAAAAGGCAGTTCATGTACTGGGGATAAATCATATGCATCATCTCACAAAGAACAGAAACCGATCATGAGAATGAAGTTTATTTAAAGATGACCATAAGAGTTCTTTCTAAACTGGTGGGCTTTCCCATGAAGTGGATGTTAATACGAAAACACTACTGTCTCCTTGACTACCCCTGTGTTTGTGCAGGTGACAGCTGAAGGGGGTCCAGTTTAGACAGCACCAATTTGACGATTAGGGAATGCCACAGTGTCTTTTTAAAGAGAAAAACATTCAAGATCTCACCTGACCACAGGTGTCTGAGCTACTTTTCTGGTTGCTGGGATAAAATACTTGAACAAAAGAAATATAGAGGATGTTTTAGCTAATGGGATAACTCTGTTGCAGTGAGAGGTCAGTTTCTGGGGTGCTGACTGTGGTTAAGATATACTCAGCCGAGCTCTGTAGTCACCAGACACTCAGCACCTTTGTCTCCAGCACTGAGCTCACTCAGCCCCACCATCTCCTGTCAGTGACTGATGATGTAGGTCAAGGGCAGCCACACTGGATCCTCTGGATGGTGCCTAGCTCTTGCTACTTGTTCAGATTCGGGTTTTTCCTTACGTTTGGTTTTGTTTTCCATTATTTCAATTGCTTGAGGCCAAACACAGTTTAACAAAACTAAATGAAATATTCCAGAAATAACTCATGAATTTTAAAATGCATTCTATTTAGAGAAAGTTGATGAATGTTTTCTCCATCCCCACCTGGGACATGATTCATTTCTTTCTCCAGTCTATCCTCACTGTATATGCTACTTGTTATTAGCTATTTGAATAATCAGTGTGTATGCCCTAGTATCAACCACTTGTGTTTATATGGCACAATTATTCTTAATAATGGCGCCAAAATACAAAAGCTGTGATGCTGGCAGTTAGGATACACCAGAGAAAACAGGGTCGCCTGTAAGTGGAAAATGTCCAGGGCCTCACCTTATCTTATCACAGGTCTCCTTTTTTCCCCCTGTCAATGTGATAAAAATATCCCAACAAGAGTAAAGGATAGGGCAGGTTATGCTTGCCCGTAGTTTGAGGGTACAGTCTATCACAACCGGAAAGTTCTAGCAGCGAGAATTTGAAGTAGTTGGTCACTCTGTAGCTACAGTCAGGAAGCAGAGGACAATGACTACTTGACTAGCCTCCTCCTTTTGACGCAGTCCAGGACTCAAGCCTAGGGAATGATGTTTCTTTAGGGTGGGTCTTCACACCTCAGTTGATCTAATCAAGAGCGCTCCCACAGATGGGGCCATAGGCTAGTCTAATCCAAATAACCCCGCACAGATGTACCTGGAGAAATATTTCAGCTCCTGTCAAGTTGAAAATCAATGCTAATGATTCTTCATTGCAATATGAAGAAAGATAGTATTAAAGGATAGGGTGCTATTTGGAGTTTCAGGCATCCATTGGGGTTCTTGAAACATACCCCCATGAATAAATATGAAGATTGGTATATCGAGATCTATATTATTAACTCATTATTGGTTCAAGAGGCATCAATTGTGAGGTGAGTGATAGAAAAAAAATTAGCATGTTAAACTTGAGAAGGAAAATTCAGAGAAAGGCTCAGAGGGAGGCCCAGGGGCCACTCTAGACTTTAGGAGACAGAGAACTACACAGCATGCCTGAGAGTGCGTGAGAGGATGCAATAACATTACGTACTGATTTTATGAAACTTTAAGTGCTCAGGACTATGAACAGAACAAAACCAGGCAGTGCCTGTCTGCTGGGGAGCAGTTCCTAGTCATGGCAGCTCTCAGTTTTCAATGCATAGGCTAAAGATGCTAACTCTGATGGGGGATGCTGATGTTGGAACTAAATGACAAGAGAAAGCTTTCCATGCAAAGATTTCTGAATCAAGGCAGAGAAATTCTAGATGCGATGGCATGGAAGCTTTGTCTGAGGCAGAGAAAGAAAGGAGGTCAGAGATAAAGCAAGTAGACAACAATGCGACATTTCAAAATTACAGTTTCAAAATGTTGCAGGGCAACAAGTGAAGATGGTTTGCCTATTGGGCCTCCTCTTGGCTCACAGACAAGACCTGGTCGATTTCACTTATTTCATGCTGCACCTGCTCAGAAACGGCTATTTGGATTAGAGTGCCCGTAGGAGTCACTGGTAGGGGCTGCGGGAGAGAAACAAAATATCTACTCTGGGTATGTAACTGTGAGTTTTAGAGTTACCACCTCCCTGAGTTGGATGCTTGATATTTGGGGGCCAGAGCTCACGGTGGCATGTCCTCTGAGCAAGAGAAAATGGTTCATTCACAAGATCCATGCAAAATCTTGGTAGACAGTAGTGTTTACATTAGCTCTGTACTTGCAGGGAAAGAAATGCATTTTCTAAAGCAAGGTATTCGTTTTGAGAAAAGCTATTGTGTTTTAAGTATTTCCTTTATCTGTAACCATACCTTGGTACCCAGTCATCAGAATAATAGGCCATTTTTCTTTTTATTCTGGGTAGCCCAATTTTTCCCCATCAGCCTTGAACTAGGCAAAATGTTGTCAAGGCAAACCGGATTGTCTTGTTACGCAAGTATGTAAGTGGATTATTATAAAATAACATTATTTCACAAATTATATGGAAGTCAACGTCTTACCATACATACAGCCACAGCTGTATAATCCTTTGTTTTCACACCTGTATTCTGTGTTTCAGGCCTCCCTCCCAAGAGAGAGAGAGCTGGGTTTTCATTGGCTAGGCTTGTGCAGTGCAACACAGCATCCCCACTAAAATCAAAACAAGACAAGGATGTCCACACTCTCCATACCCGTTAAGTATAGTAATTGAAGTCTTCACCAGAGCAGTAAGATAACTGAAGGAGATCAATTAGCTGCAAATACAAAAGAAGTCAAAGTATCCTTATTAGAAGCCTGTATGATTTTATACATAAAAAGACCATAAAGATTCCACCAGGAAACTTATACAGATGATAAATACTTGCAGCAAAGCAGCAGGATACAAAATAAACACATAAAAACCAGTAACCTTCTTATAGACAAGTAACAAATGTATGGAGGAAGAAAGCAAGAAAACATTATCCTCACAGTAGCCTCAAAAAATATCTTGGAGTAACTCTGTCCAAGCAAGTGAAAGAACAGACTCAACTATTTTTCCCTATGCCTCTCCATCAGCAGCCTAAGCAAGTAAATAGAATCAACTTCAGCTTTGTCATTCTTTCTGGGCATTCAGTGTGAAGACTTGTAGAGACAGGATACCCCCATTCGGTCTGAGGATTTCGTGGAGGAAATGAGAGACTCTGGATTCATTCTGGGTTAAGAATGGATCAGGTTTGATGGAGGAAGACCCCCCTTAACAATCTCTGAAGGTAGCAGATGGTGCAGATGATCCAATGTTTCAGAGCGCCTCTATTGCAGTTTCCTCTGCGTTCTACAGCCAGAACAGCTGGCGGAGATGATCCAGTCTCACAAAATTCTCCATTCAGGACTTGACCATAATCCTAAATTGTGTCAAGGTCTCTCAAAGATTACCAGTGCTCCCAGTCAGCAGGAAATGGTTTAGAGAACTATGCCCATATTCCCTAAAGATGAGTCATGAAATTTATTATCATTTAGAGAGGGTTGGGTACAAGTTGTTATTGGGATGGTCAAGAAAAAAGTTGAACAAAGGAGATTAGATTTAGGGATCTCATTGTAAAAAGAAAAGGGGGATATGGAAATGTGGTACTGCAAGGTAAAGTAGAAAGCGAATTAGGTAAACACTTTGGATTCACCGTGATAGGATAGATAATGGAGTATTTTCTTTGAATTTGTCAAATGCTAATAGACTAGACATTGGTAAAGTAACCATTGCCTATATATTTGTATATGATTATTGTGCTTATTGTATATAGTTTTTCTTATATTAGTTATAACCTTCTTTTTATTTTAGACAAAGAAGAGGAAATGTATGTGATATTTTGTTTGTGATCCAACAAATAAAGAAAGAGTAGCCCAGATATACTGTTCTGTACAGACGTTCATCCTGGCATGACACATGGCCACATCCCAGGATCTCCCCAGCACTGGCTATTAACCTGCCCGTATGCTTGGGTTGGGGGAAGCGGTTATTTCTAGACTTAAAGGTCCATTCAGAGCTTCAGGGAAAAATGTTCTAGATAATTCCACTATTGTGAACTTTTTAGAATATATGAGTTGATCTACAGTAGACTCACGGTTGGAAAGGCTGAGTCCAAAGGTTTTTCTTGAGCTCAGGGGTTGAGTTTCTTCAGGCTCTGTTCTCCTTGCTTTCTTATATTGTTCGGGCCTTTTCATCTCTACCGTACAGGTGCAGCAAGTGGCCAGTAGTTGCCGCGTTTCAGGTAAGGTGACCAAAGAGTAAGAAACAGAGTGATGGAGTGGTTAAATACATATTCCTTGGACCCCCATCTATTGTGTTGGGACCCCAATTCTGCCACTCGACGTCTATGTGACTTGATTTCTTTACAGCTGATGTGGCTCACCTGTAAAATGCACCACAGTGGGACCAACTCCATGGAAGGGCTAGGGGAGGAGCAAGAGGTCACAGCTGGAAAGGAGATTGCCCCATCCCATTCTCTCCGGGTGTTATTTCTTACCGGGAATTCCCTGATCCACTAGAGCTTTGCTGTGGAGGCTGTTTTGAGTCAGATGTGCCCCTGTGGTGGGGCCCAGTCTTTTGATGACCTGTGGCGTAGATGTTAGAGCTGAATATAATAGCATCTGCTTTTCTCCAGTCATAAGAGGATCACATGTGCTGGCTGTGTCATTTCTTCATCCGAGACCTGTCAGATACGTGCTTACGTGTTTCCGTTATCTCTGTTATTGCTCCAGATGACGAATAATTGTCTCCATGAGCTCCCAGCGGCTCACTTTCCCTATTGCCTATCTTCTCTAACAGCAGGGAAGGGAGTGTGCAAACTACATTTCCCAGACTCCTTTGTTTACTTCTTCCTGACAGATTGGCGGATGAAAGGCCTTGCAGGAGATTAGAAAGGGAAAATAGCTTTCTCCCTCTGACTCCTGGGGTGTCTCCAGCTCTGCAGCAGCTGCAGTAGCTCAGGGTGACAATTGCTAATGGGTGAGAGGAGTGTCATTTTCCTCATTTGCTCTCACACCCACGTCTTGTTATGGTTTCCTAATTAAGGTAACATTGCTTTCTTTTTGATCTTCTTTAACTAATCATTGGTATAGATTTACCCTGTATTAGAAATATTTAGACTGGGTTTTTTTTTCTGTATGTATTTTTTAGCAATACGGTCCCCCAAAGACTTCATAGTTTGCAGAAATCATTCTTTAATAAATTTAGAAGCTCAAGGTATTTTGGTCTTACAGACGCATGGGAACATAGACAAATGAACAAACATTGAGGAATGAAGTGATGGAATATTCCAGGTGCGGTTTATTAATCTATTGCTGAATAGTTTGCTCCACACATATTCTCAAACCGGTTTAAACAAAAAAAAATCATTTATTATTTATCAGTGTTTTTCTGGGTAAAGAATCTGAAAGCAGCTTGACTGGGTAGCTTGGCACACGAATCCATGAAGCTGTAGTCAGAAGTGAACTGAGTCCTGTAGGCATCTGAAACTTTGATACAGGATCTTGCATTTCAAGCCACTCATGTGTCTGGCAAGAGAGTTGTGGCTGCTGGCAGAAGGCCTCAGCTCTTTTCTCTGTGGATTTCTTCCAAGAGTTTAAGTGTCCTCATGGCAAGGAAGCTAGCTGGCTTACCCCTAAAGAAAGCAATCCAAGAGGGTGAGAAAGCAGCTGTGATATCTTTTGTGACCTTGTCTTAGAAGTCACTCAGTGCAACTTCAGACTTTAGTAGTATTCTACTGCATTGGTCACAGAAGCTCAACTCTGAAACGTGATGAAAAATTACTCCATTGGGTGGAGAAGGCAATGTCAGCTCAAAGAAGGTCAGAGTGTTCAATGTGGCTGCAGTGTAAGCAGAGGGCTATGTGTGTGCTGAAGTGAGATGGGACCAGATCTTGGTAAGTCTTGAACTCTATGCAGGGAGTTGGAAGCTGTAAATTATTTTTTAACTCTTTGGGGCCCATCACCCGACTCTCAAACACATGAAGACTTAATTCTTAATTATGAATGCCCAGCCTTAACTTGGCTTGTTTTCAGCCAGCTTTTCTAACTTAAAGTACCCCATTTCTTTACGTTTGGCCTCTAGGCTTTTTAACCTTTCTTTCTTTATCCTACATATCTTTCTTTCTTTCTTTCTTACTCCATGTAGCTGGGTGGCTGGGTGGCTAGCCCTTGGTGTCCTCCTGTCCTCCTTTTCCTGTTCCTCGCTCTTTTCTCTCTCCCCCAGATTTCTCCTCTTGTTTATTCCCTCTGCCTGGCAGTCCTGCCTATTTCTCACTCCTTCCTAGCTATTGGCCATTCATTGTTTTCTTAATTTTTATTAAGTATTTCAGGCAGGCAAAGCAGCACACTTTTACAGAGTTAAACAAATGCACTCTAAAAGAATACAACACATCTTTGCATCATCAAATAAATATTCCACAGTATAAACGAATGTAACACATCTTCAACTAATATTCCACAACAGGAAGCACTCAGCTATGAGTTAGCCATGGGAAGGGAGATAATATGTTTGAGGAGAAGGACAGCATCATTATAGCCATGTGAAAAGGAGGAGATTAAAGCAAGAGACACTGAGCCCAAATTAGTATCTCTGGTTTAAGAAATGATAGCTATTTAAACATTTTGATTTTTTCTCTCTTAGATCACCTGCAGTTTCCAGTCTTCTCTCTCTCTCTCTCTCTCTCTCTCTCTCTCTCTCTCTCTCTCTCTCTCTCTCTCTCTCTCTGTGTGTGTGTGTGTGAATTCTTGATAAAAAATTTAAAATAGAATGAATAAAGTTGCTTTTAAAGGGTAAGACACAAATGAGGCAGAGGAGAAGAGGCTAATGACAGTGTCTAAGAACTTGGCTCTGGGAGCCAGAAGAAAGTCAGCAGAGGGGTGCTATCGTTTAACTGTGGACTGTGGCCTCCAAAATTCAAGTTACACTGTTTCCTATTATGAAATAGTAGGATGTGGGACCCTTTTTTACAAAAAGTCTGAAAATAAATTATTTTATTAATGTAGTATCAGTGACAGATAATTCTGAAAAGAGGAGGGAAGAGGAGGAGAAGGATCAACAGGAGCAGGAGCCGCGGCAGCAGGGGCTTCCTTCTCGTGTTTGGCTGTCAAAACAAAATGCTGTAAATATAGTTATTTAAAATGGCACAATCTAGTTTTATACTTAAGAGGTTCAGAAATCCTGAATATGTCTCAATGGGTGTTGACAGGTGTTTCAAGGTATCAACTCCTTTCTGCAGGCCTTATGGGAGATCTCGTTCCTTTCTCTTTGGAAGCTTCTAGAAGCAGTCACTCTCCTTTGTTCATGGCCTTCTCTTTCATCCATCTGTGGTTCTTTCCCACCACCACCTGTCTGATGTCATCTTCGACTTCTAAGAACCTTTGTGACTATGTTGGACTGACCCAAATGAGCATGGATTTTTCGCATCATAAAACCACGTGACTGGTGTTAGGAATATTTCCTAACGCAAGCTCTCTGCTGATACAAAAATCCTAATCAAGCCAAATCACAACAAGACAAATTACAGGATATCCATGTTTAATGGGATTTCTTTTTTTAACTTTTTTTATTAATTTATTTATTTATTAAAGATTTCTGTCTCTTCCCTGCCACCGCCCACATACTAGGCAGTTTAATGGGATTTCTGTGCCCTGGTGTGGCCCTAATGGGAACTGAGAAACTGCCAAGGCAACCACCAGTGGGGAAAGAGGGAAGACCACAAAGGGACTTTCCTGGGAGCAGTTTAAATAGACTGGGGAAGTGGTCCTGACCTCCTCTGGGGAGTGGTCAAGGTTTGGCAGGCTGCCTTGACCCTCCTCCAGGGAGGGAGAGGGGTTTGTCGGGCACAGGGGCAGGACCTCCAAAGACGGAGGCCAGAGACCCAGATTTACAACTGGTAGCTTTATTTACTCTTCAATCTTAATTCTAATTTGCAAAATAATTTAACACATTTATATATTCCGGAGGTGAAGATGTAGATATCTTTAGAGGTCACTGGCCTATCTAACTCCTCCTGTAAGTAATTTATGAATGAAGACGAAACTTAAAAATAAATGCAAATTCTTAATGAAAAATTAAAAGATTTTATTGTTCCTTAGATATGTTATCATATGTCCATGAACTGTGTGTCTCATCATACTGGATGTGGGACCCTTAAAAGATATTTAGGGATACATGTTCTTAACGGACTCGTGGATTGATATATCTCAGGATTTGATCTGTTGTAAAAGTCAGGCTGGTTTTACATCTCTAGTGTGTGATCCCTGCCCCGTTCTCTATGTGATGTGTTGTACAACCTTGGGATTCTGCCAGCGAGAAGGCCATTGCCCTGGACCAGAACAATGGAAAAAATAAACCTTTCTCTATAATTTATTAGCGACAGAGATGGACTCAAGCAGTTTGGAAGAAGATGTTACTAATGTACTTTTTATGCATGCATGTTTATCTATTCTTCATATATTAGCTAAGTTATCATTATCTAAATCCTGGGTTTCTTAAAGTCAAGAAACGTCCTTCACTTTCAAATATCCCATGATACATAGCACTATGCCTGCCTGGCACAGGCGTTTACTGAGTAAATCATCTTCCCTTACATCTCACATAGATAGAGTCACACATGCTAATGTTTTTAGAGATCTATATGTGGACACAGACACACACACACACCACACTTCTTCTGAGAGTTGTGTTCACACTAAGTTTATGCTCTACTGCCCATCTGTATCTCTGGGCCTGGTTCTTCCTGTATTACTTGCTCTATACCATCTGTGTCTACTGCTCTTGGGGCATGATGGAGAAATGGGTGAACACCCAAGACCAACAATATTATGCTTTGGCGCCTACATTATCCTAGAGGTCCATGTGCTAAAGTTTGGTCTTCAACTTGTGGCACTATTGGAAAGTGACAGGACCTACCTACCTGAATAGATAAAGCGTAACTGGAGAACGTTAGGTCATCAAAACCTTGCCATTGAAACAGGACCTTACCCTCTCTCTTTCTCTCCTTTGTTTCCCTGTTTCATGATGTAGGTGGAGTTCTATGCCATGTTCTCCTAAGCTAGATCAGGGCTTTCAGTTTCAGCTCCCTCTCTTGATACTTGCTGACCTTGGGATAATTATTAGCCTCTCTCTAAACCCCAGTTTCTCATCTTTAAAATGGGGATAATGCAATTTGTTTGCTGGGATTATCAAGGAAATACAACCTTTTAGCAGAATACCTGACATGTAAAAAGTACTCAGTGAAAGTTAATTTTTTTTTATTTTAGACCATAAATGGAAGAAAGATCGGATTGAGGTTTGTACAATGGGCTCCCCCAGAGATAGTTCAGTTCATTGTGGTCTGGATCCTACCTGTAGGTGCCCCTAGGGCCCCCTGTGTTGAAATAGGAGCGGCAGGGCTGTGTCCCCAGCACCCGGCCGCCCTCATGGCTAGGTTATGCCCGAAATAATTACACGGAAACTGTATTCTTTCAAACACTGCCTGGCCCGGCTAGTTCCAGCTTCTTATTGGCTAGCTCTTACATATTGTTCTAACCCATTTCTAATATTCTGTGTAGCCCACGAGCTGGCTTACCAGGGAGGATCTTAACCTGCGTCTGTCTGGAGCGGGAGAACCATGGCGACTCCTCCACCAAGCCTCCTTCTCCCAGAATTCTCCTCTGTTTTCTCCACCCACCTAAGGGTGGGCCTTATCAAGGGGCCTAGGCAGTTTCTTTATTAATAAGAAATCACTCCCACATCACCCCTGGGCATTTGAGAAAAGAAAAAAAAAAAAGCATTTGTCTTCCTTGTCTGTGTCCCATGCCCATGTGCTTTTTCTGTGCTTCTTCCTTTGCTTGCCACCCACTGCTGCCAGGCCAAGGAACCACAGCCTCATCTGGGACCGAGAGCTGGCATGTAGCAGGGTGAGTGCCAGCTAACAGCAGCAGGCTCAGTGGGAGATCCTCAGTTGAGCCTTCTAATCCCTTACGGAGCCCTCAGGAGCCCCAGACTCCCTGGGCCTGTTGATTAAATTAGGGGTGCTGAGCCAGGGTTTTCCAGGACTAATTACTCCCAGGTTTAAATAAAATCATCGACTATTTGGCTCTTGCCACAGTTTGGTACAGAGACCCAAAGTCTAGCTGGAGCTTCTCTGTCCCTGGAGAGGCACAGAATCCATGGAAGTGTCAGGAAAGGTGGCCTCTGGAAAGTTGCAAAGAGCTGTTAACACCCAGTGTTGGTGAGGGTGCAGAAAACCTGGTAGTCTGTATCCTTTAGATGATCCGCTAGCATCTTTTCATAGTAAAAGCACACAGGCATTTCTGCCTAGCAAGCCAATCTAAGAAGTGGGGGTGGAAGGGGATCTAAGCTCTTGAAGAAATAAAAATCTAGTGCAGAATATTGTTTGAACAGGAATATTTGTGACGGTAACATTTGTAGAGCATCATAAATGAAACAGAAGAAAACAAAACCTCTTGTGTGCATCAGTATAGGTTAAACCAAGAAACAAGCAGTAAACTAGGGTACCCTTCTGCGGAACAGTAGGCAACTGGTTAGAAGAAGGATCTATGTGTGTAGATGTTCATCTACAGATCTGGGTGACGTGAAATACACATCCCACGGAAAAAGTCTAACCCACCCTCATTATGGGTATATGAGAACACAGGTTTATAGGCACACTGTGAAGGGCACACACCCTGTAAACACTGTGAGAGGACCAAAGGTTAAATGTCTCCCTTAGGTCCCCTTGAATCCCTTTATGGGTTTACAAGGATAATTTTGCTTACATTTTTACTGTTGGAAGAAGCATTTTCTATACCTGGCAGGAGTGACTCAGCTGGTCACTCGGTTTGGGACAGTAAGGGTCTGGGCAGAGCCAGGTAGGGTGGAGTGTCCTCGGAAGAGTCACCCATAGGTTGGCAACTTCATTTCAAGGAGCTTGTCCAAGGTATCCTCGGAGAAGGTCACAGAGGGGCACAGAGCTTGAGTAAACCTCTAGGTAGAGGACTTAAAACTGTAGACGGCAGAGGGAAAAACTCCAGCATTTTAAAAGGCAGAATGAGGTTGTCCCTGGAGGTTACTTTGAAGAATACCCCAACAGATAAAGCCTAAACCAAGCAGGAAGACGCTAAATGAAGAACTAGCAATGTGGGCAGGTTGTGGGAAGGTGCAGTCCTGTGGCAGAGTGTGGCTGTGTCCAGCTGGCATTCAGACAACTGAGAAGCAGCCTAAGGGTCATAATGAGAGTAGCATTCTGGGGATACTGAAGTCCAAGTCTCTGGAAGCAAAGCTAAAGATTATTTTCTTCTAGGGTACAAATCTGACTGGAACACCCCCACATAGCTGAAGGACGAAAAACCTCTGTGTGGGGAAGGGTACTGAGAGACTGAACACACACACACACACACACACACACACACACACACACACACACACACTATACCTCCTTGTTCAGGCTGTTTGCTTTGGGAAGTGGGACCAGATTGGCATCCATAGGGCATTACAAATTGCTTGACACCATGACCTAGGAACATGAAGACACTTGGGTTGCAGGGAAGGAGCAAATTGAGGGCCTTTTTATTCAGCCCCCTAAGCTGAGTAACTCATCGCTCTTTTCCTTTTAGTCTGTGGTTACCACTTTGTTCCATGCCAGAGACAAGGGACGAGGGAGAGTGGGACTTGGATGGTGAATTCCCCGTGGTAGGTGTTAGGGAACAAGAGGAAGTGAGCATCTCAGTCTTTCCCTTGAGGGCCCACCAGCTCCGGGTGTTCCAGAAACCCAACCCATCCTAGACCAGATCGGGAGGGGCAACACCAGAGTGGGGAACCTGGCAAATGGTGAAATAGGTGTGAAGGGACGCCGGGGATCTTGGAAGACCTTCCCAGAAGCCTCTGTAGGGATTTAAGGGGCCATCGGGAAAGAGAAAACGGGAAACGCTTTGCTTACTTTCCAGGAGACCAGAGTCCAAGGTTGCAAGTCCAGGCTGTGGGTACTGGGGAGGGGCACTTCAGAGCAAAGATGCAGCGGCCACCTGCACCATAGCCATCCGTAGTGAAAAATCTTTTTAATTGCAGTGAAGGAAAAGCTCTCTGGATTCGCAGGAAGAAAGTATATGTGGTCACTTGTAACATTCGCTTTACCGAGAGTCCTAAGTGAAAGCGAAGGTTTTCACCTCGGCCTCCTTTTCTCCGGTGCAGGCTTTATTTCTCTTGTGTCTAATTCCCCCCATCATGCTCTTTCCTTATTTCACAAATCGCTCCTCGCTCCCTCCTCTCCATTACCCTCACTTTCTGTATCTGCCTTCCCCACCTTTCCAGAAGTTTCCACAGGGTGTCTTTCTCCGGCCTATCTCCTTCTCATTTGTTCTTCCTCCCACCAAGCCCTCAAATTCCTGACTGAGGCTGGAGCTCCAGAAAAGGCCTTTCTCACATTTTCACACCGAGTTGATGCTCTGAGAACTAGCTTGTTTTGAATCTACTTTGCCAAGGATGGATTCAAGTGCTGGAAAAGACGGGCCAGTGGTGGACCGTGTGGAGAGCCTATGAGGATGCTTGCAGGTCAAGCCTAGAGGAGGTCGGTGTGCTGAACTTGGTGCCCACTTGGTCCACTTCACCACAGCGTTAGGAGAGACCCACCCTAGATAGATATACCTCTGCCTTGCTGCTTAAAAACGGTGCCACCAGCCAACGTGATTAAACAGCACTTGATAGTTGGAGACGCGCGGTAATAATCTAAGCAATCACAAACAAAAGAAACGTTCCGCGAGAAGACAGATCCGAAAATCTGAAGACTCGCCTTACGTTCCTAGAGATCTCTCCTAGAGCACATGAGCGTGGTGGTCCCCTGACCGGGTAAGACAGCTTTAAACAGTAAGCCGGTGTTTCCTGTCTCCCCGGGGACCGCTTGGAGTGGGTGCGCCAGAGGGATTAGTGTTGGGGAGCCCTCCGTCTAGAGCAGTTCCACCTGGGGAGTAGTTGGAACCTCACTCAGAGAAAGGGGTTCCTGGAAAGGAACTCTCTTGGGAGAACAAATCTGCCCGCCCCAGGCCGCCCCCCCATCCCTTCTGTGTCTCCTCCCACAGCCTCGCCTACTTAGTCTTCTAGGAGGTGGCTCTAGCGGGAAGCTCGCCGCGGGTGGGGGCGGGGGAGGGGGACGATGGCTGCGGTCCGCCAGTCTGCTTTCCCTCAAAAGCCCACAGAGAACAGGAAGCGGGGTACATTTCCACAAGCTAGGAGCTCAGTGGTGGGCATTGGATCGTCCCCGATTCACAAAGAAAAAAGAATCGTGGTCAGCAAGTCATCCTGACAAAAAGACAGAAACGCAGGAGACCCTCTTTTTTCTCTTTGTACCCTCACCCCACTAAACGGATTGGTATTTGCGACAGGCTTAGTTAGACGTTTTCATTTAAATTCTAGCGGTTGTGCCTAGGTTGGTCATCTGTATACTTAGACTTTTTGAAAATGCCATCGGAATGAAATTATGAAGAAATTCCAACTGTTTTCTAAAATAATGAGCGATCCGGCGCGGGCGAGCACCCCAGCCCAGGCAGCGGGATCTCCTTTGGTTTGGGCTGAGATCCAGGTCGAGGTGGGGAGGAGGGGCTGGGGGTGGGAAGCGTGTGGAACTGTTCCCCAGAGTGGCCCCGCGAGGCGCGTGCGTGAACCAGAGCCCATAATGTATGCTGCCATTAAGAATCCATGCAGCTTCCAACGCTCGGGGCGCAAGGACGCATGTGTTGCTGGAATTCAATCCGTGGGGGGAATGCAGATTGGGCTGCGACCCACTGGGTTTGATTTATGAACTGTTACACTAGTGATTGTTTACACATTGCATTTCAGAGCTTTGGCACACCCTCCCTGCTGCGGGCGGCGGGCTGTGGGTGTGGGAGCCTGCTTCAGCACCGGGATCAGGCTTCATCCTTCCTCCGCCCCTCCACGTACCCTAGGGAGTACCCACGAACTCCCTCCCATCCCTACCTACAGTGAAAGCAGATTTTGATTTCAATGGACCCAATAGCCTATGTGTAGTTCTCCTTCCCCGGTCTACACCACGCATGCAGACCCTGGACCCGGGTCTCCACTGCGGCTGTTTACTAACCTGTAAGCCATGAGGAGCCTATAAATAGGAGGGGTGGAAGTAGATCGACTGGCAGATCAATAGGGCCCCGTCTCCTCACCATTTCAGCTGAGCTGTCTTATTAATTATGAAAGGATTCGCCTGATCCCCGCCTGGGAACGCAGCCTCTCTGCCCCTCTGCAGAGCCCTTAATGGCGGTTCCTTTGCAGCCTGCCTCTCTAGCCACCACAGAGGAAGAGGCGTGTGGCGGTGAGGGCCTGGCCCATGGGTTACAGCTCAGGCTCACCTGGGACCTGAGCAGCGACTGACCGCGGGCATTGTATCTGCCTGTGAAAGCCTACAGTGCACACATAGGAAAGGCCTCTAATTTGAAAACGACTTTTTTCTTTTTGCGTTTTTTTTTTCTTCCAAACATAAGCCTAAACTGGAAGACACAGTCAAGTGTCCTGTTGAGGGTCCCCGTGAAGACAGCAGGTCATCCGACCCCTTTGGTGAACAGGTGAATTTATCACCTAGCACCCATGTGTTTCTCTATTCTGGAAACTCGGCCGAGGAAAAATAAAACGACGCCCCCATTTCAAACAATAACTTTTATTTTATACTTCTCTATACTTTGTAGCAAATTTTTGCTGAATTTAATTTATAATAAACTTTTTAAATTACATCTCTCTCTTTTTTTAAAATCAAGGCTCTTTTATGTCAAAATCTTTTTTTTAACTATGTTTTAGATTTAACATTGATTACCCCCTTGTGATCTATACCGTTGGATATTCAGGTATTACTGTATGTGGAACAGCTAAAACAAGAGAGAGGAGGGAACACAAAGGCGGTGGACCTGAAAGATGCGTCGACAGTAGGTGAAGCCAGCCCCTCAGTGACCAGAGCAGTTCCTTTGACCACCTTTCCCACTCCACCCCGCCTGCTTTCAGCTCGCTCTTAGCCTTAAGATGCAAAAAGCCCACACTGTGTGTTTTTGCTTTTCCTGGAGGAGAAATGTGCAGTGGAAATGATCAAAACAAGGTACTGTAGAAGAAAGACGTGAGCGTGAGTGTTCGCCAGATGCTTCCCACGTGGACACTGCTCTTCTTGCTATGCCTTCCCCCTGGCCTTCTCCTCTCCTCGCTTCCCTATTAGGAGGAGCCCATCATTCTTCATGTTATCAACATGATTAATATAGTAGGTGGCCCAGGGCCATTCCTGAGATTCTTTTGCCAAAAAAAAATAAAAAATAAAATTTAAAAATGGGGGTGAGTTTGCCGTTTTCTTTTTGTGTGTGTGAAGACGGACTAAAGCTGAGGTCCGGTTTTGGCTGTGCTTGCTCGCTCACTGATCGGTAACATTTGGCAAATAAAAATACAAGGAATCAAACAAAATAAAAAAAAAAGAGAAACAGAATTTCCCACAATCCCATATGAGTGTTTTCAACATCACAGAGAATCACAACGTCCTCAGAGAACGAATGGCTCTTCCTCTCGATTTCCGGGAGCATGGAGTGAGTGTGGGTGGGTGCGCCGGGGGTGGGGGTGGGGGGAACCTGGTCCCGCGCTCAGAAGGAAAACCAGGTCGCTAAAGCTGCCGAGAGAGACACCAGGAGCACGGAGAGCGCGGGGAGCAGGGACCCCGCCGCCCCGTTGCCGCTGCCGCAGAGTTCGAATAAGCTGCCTTGGATGTTGAGGTTTTTCGATTCTTTTCTCAGTTTATCCCACATATCTTTCGCCCCTTCCTGGCAATCCGTAAGAGCTGTGACCGTGCAGCTGTGGAAATCCTCCCAGTATCTGGAGAGGAACGGAACAAAAGCAGAAGAAGCAGGATCACTTTGGGCGCTGGAGGACCCCAGATCTGCGCCCCGGGTGACTGCGCCCTTGCCAACCTCCCAGGGAGCTTCCTTCTCCCACCCCCTCCCCCGCTCCCCTTTCCTGGACCTATTTCTCACTAGGTAGCAAACCCCCAGATCTTTGTCTCGTTCCAGAAACCAGGTCCAAGAGTGTGGGCCTTCCCTTTCCCAGTCTGATTTCCCTAGTCCGGTGCCAAGAGGGGACCTGACAGCCAGGAGCCGGGTCGCACCCGCTGCGTGGCGCTGGCACCACGGCCTGTGCAGATTGCTCACCCTCCTCCGGGAAAGCTAAGAAAACAGCACTAAGCCTTGCAAGCTGCGGCCCATTAATGCCTCTTAGCTCGCAAGAAGGGTGACTTGCTCTGAGCCAGGCCCTCCCCTCCAGGCTCCTCACACTCTCCTCCCTCCTCGCCCCTTCTGTTTCCACCTCACCTAGCCGTTGTCCCCCTCGCCTTGTCCCTCCTCTCGCTTCACCCAGCCCCCACACCTTCCTTTTGTTTCCAGTTTCTCCTCATTTCCCCTTTCTTTTTTCCTTCCCACTGTTTTCCCCTCTTCTTTTCTGCTCTCCCCGCTCGCTTCGGTCCCCCGAGGTCATCCCGCCTTTGAACAGTCCCGGAGCTCCAGAGGCGTCTGGGGAACCCACCAGCTCTCTTCTCCATTCCCGGTCGGTGAGTGGTCCAGCTCTTACAAACCCCTGTGCTCTTGGTCTGCGAGCTGGGTGCTTCCTCTAACCTCCTCCCTAGCCTTTTTCATAGGTTTGGATACCAGGAGTTTCGGTCCCACCCCCACCCCCCAGGTTGTAGCACCCACTTGCCTAAAGCGGCCACGACGGACACCTAGGCTGTTCCCTCCCTGACCCTGCTCCGGATCCTCCACCCCGGGTTGGTTCCCAAATCAGCTCAGAAGGAACTCAAGCTCTTCCTCTCCCCCCCCCCCCCCCCCCCCCGCCGC
>NW_026067924.1:5762079-5891998 GCF_014885135.2 Alexandromys fortis | reverse complement strand
CCCCCCCCCCCCCCCCCCCCCCCGGCTCAGTTTCAGCCCCGCCCCCACAACCTTCATCCAACCTGTCTCTCTCTCTCTCTCTTTCTTAATTGTCCCTTTTTCTTCTGGAAACCCAAAATAGATCCCGAAACTAAATATAATCTCAAGCCGTGATCGATTTCTAAGGTTCTGTCTCCTTTCGGAGGTGGGTCGATTTACGCGTCTGGCTCCCACTGCGCCCAGACCCAGAGCTCACCGGGTCAGCAACCACCCTTAGCAGTGTGGCTGCATTTTTCTCAGCTCTTTCCTTTTTGTTCGCGCGTCGCGCGTCGGGGACTGTAAGCTTGTTGAAGTCAAGCTTAACCTTTGCTTCCACTTCAAACCTGGCTTCTGGCTGATAGCGAGTTATAAATTCTTGTTGGAGTTATTGGAACTTAGACTGCCTTCTACGGACCTTGTCCCTTTTAGGGACCTGAGCACAGGACTTTCAGGTTCCACAATTTGTAATAAATTGCTCCTTCTTTGGGGGAGGGATCCCACAAAGGGACAGACCACTTCTGAGATGTGGGGTGTGGAGAAGCGCAAACATTCATTCACCTGGGGCTGGGAGAGGTGAGTTTCACCCCCTTGCTGAGCAATTGGGCATAATTAACATAGTGGGTATTGGATCCAGCTGCCTGCAACCTCAGGGACAACGCTTCTCTTGTCCATGTTTTGCAGGACTTTAGTCCTGCCAAAAAAAGAGATTTAAAGTCTCTAGGAACATGTTTTAGCAAATGCTGGAGGTTCTGGAGTATGTGAACCTCTCCTACTTTTCTGATTCATTTTTTTTTTAAATCAATGTTTGGGATTAAATACATCTTTTCCATTTTATGATGGAGGGGTACCAGCTATTTTCTTGTTGGAGTTGCTAGTGAGTGCTGAGGTACTTAGAAGGTTTATAGCAAGATAGACTACCTCCCCCCCCCCCAATTTGGTCATTGCTTAAAATGAATACACCTCTCCCCTATTTAGGAAGAGAAGAGGCACACACATGCTATGGGAAATGGGCATAGCTATGGGAAATTCAACCTCTGGGAACAAAGAATGCTTCTTGCCTTAGCTTTATTGCAAGGCCATTTTGTGGGAGGGTGGAATACAAAGATGAGGGCATTTCTGAGACCTGTAGCAGCTAAGCTGTGGAGGTCCACACAGCAGGGCTCTGCTGGATGCCCCTTTACTCCAGCTGCAGGCTTTCTAGTCAACCACTGAAGCTAGCAATGAAGGCCTCTTTTCCCCTGCACCTGCAGCTGTCCCGTCTGGGGAGATCATATAGATGCTGAAAACGGAAAGGTAGCAAGGATACCTGGGATAGGACTACAAACTTAGCAAAACCTGCCAAACCCCAAAGTCATTGACACACAATATTATTTCAGGCTTTCTCTAGGAAACAGGGAAACCTGTGGTCCTTTCCTGCACTTGCATTTTCTTGGTGTGCTTTTGCAGGGATTGGCTTCTCTCTTAGGTAAATCTGTATTACCACCAACTTTTCTTAAACCGGAGTCAACTGTTCAGAAGAAGAAAGATTGGAGATTATCTCAAAGTAGAGATTTTTTTTTTTTGTTGTTGTTGTTGAATGAGAAACCGCTAAAAAGACACTCTGTCACTAGCCCTGGGTCCATGCCTGTCAGGTACAAGCCCATAAAACTGGAAAACTTAGGCTAGTGGGAGAATTCTCTTCTCTAGCCTACCTCAGGCCATGGAGTTCCCTTAAACAGTGCAAATTCTAAACCAGAGACTTGGGCCTCAGGGCCAGAGGGCCTGTTAGCAGCCTTGGCCAGAAGGCAGAAAGGCACAGATTTCACTAGTAGAATGTTGAGCACAGGAAAGGAGGGGGTAGGACAGAGATCGGGGGTGGGGGGGGGTTGGGGGGGAGTAGCATGGAACTCTGACCTCAGCAGCGCCCCCCAAAGGGAAACCCCGGGTCAGAGAGGACACTTACGTGCACACGGTCTTGATGTTCGTTTTGTCGTCCAGGCCCTGCGGGTAGTTGGCCATGCTGTCGCCCAGTTTGAGCAAACAGTCTGAAAAGCCCTTAAAGACCGCATCGCACTTGCCCGCTGCTCTCACGGCCTGCACCAGGTAAGCTGTGGAGAGGAGGGACACCAGTCAGCATCGCCACGCCACCACCCTGCCCCTTTACTGACCCTGTGGCCCCTTGGGGTGGTCTCTTAAAATTTAGCGCTGTGGCCCCGGAATGACCTATATGCTTTGGGCCCACCTCTGGTGCAGATGGAGGGATCCGGGCCGTGGGTAGGTACAGATGGGTGGCGGGGAGGTGAGTCCATTTATTTTCTCCAGCTCGCTCCTAACTGAGCTCTGTTTCTTTTTCTGTTTTCATCGCCCCCTCTTCTCACCTCCCTCATCTCCTTTATTACTCTTTTTTCCTCACTCCCTCCTTGTCTCTCGACACTTCCTCCACCAAAACCCTGTCACGTCTCGCGGTGCAATTTTCCATTTTTGTGGTGACAGAGGGGGTCTGACAAGCAGAGTGCTGGGGGGGGGGCAAAAAAAAAAAAAAGGCCAGAGAGGTGTGGAGTCCGGGGTTGCGCTGCTAAACCAAGAGCCACACCCCCAGGGTAACCATCAGGCGCCTGGGTCTTTGTCAGGTACGCAGCAAATATTGCTTAATGAATGAATGAATAAAGTCTTTGGAAGATTGCAACAGCCACGGGGACGGGATGTTTTTATTTCAAAACCGATTGCCCAACATGAAGTCTGTTGTTTGTGAGACCCTTAGGTGTACAGTTTTCTGCCACTCTAAAGCAGGCCAGTTTAAATGTCCAGGGCCCTAAAGGGATAAGTATTGGTCTCAGTAGCTGGTGTGTGTGTGTGTGTGTGTGTGTGTGTGTGTGTGTGTGTGTGTGCAACAGATATATCGGTACCAGTGACCACAGTCAATGCCAGGAGCCTGGTGTGTGCGTGCGTGTGCGCGCGCCTGTGTGGCATCTTTCCCTTTCCTTCTCTGCAAGTCTCACCTCTACACTCCCCTTTAATGTCCCTGGAAACACTCAGGAGAGCAGATCTTTCCTCTCAAGGTTGCAGCCCAGCTAGCTAGGCGCCGGGTAGGCTGCCGCCTAGCACTCTGGCTTCTAGTGGGGGCGGGGGAGTTGAAGTAGGTAGAAGCTGGGCCAGAGGCAGAAGGAGAGAGAAGGGAAAATTCCAGGACACTCTAGGGTCCTAGCTCCCAAACTCAAGTCAATCAAATCTGAAGCGCTGAAATTGAGAGCTACTAAGCTTCCAGGCCGCCTAGCGCGGCCCCATAACCATTTCTTCCCACCCGGTGGCAAACGACCGGGTTGGGGGCTCGGCCCCCAACGAAACAGCGGGCAAAAAGGGCCAAATACCTGGGGTACCCGAAGGACTAGAGAGAGTATCCCATTTCCGCTGTAGGGGCGGGGAAGGGTGAATCCTAGAAGGGAAATGGGCCTTAGGCTCTAAGGGATTTGGGTACAGGCCTCCTGTGCCGCCATCCCGGTTGAAAGCCTCCTGGATGGGTGGAACACTCAGCACCCCCTCAGCCACCGTCTCTGAACGCCAGGCTACTGCAGACCCGGGGGAAGGTGACCCAACCAGACGCAGCCTCCGGGAGCTGCGCGTCGGCAGAACGCCGCAGGAAGAGCTAGGCGGGACTAGTGCTTTCTAATCCGGAACGGGAAGCGCTGCGGAAGGGACGGAGGTTAACTTCCACCTCGGCAGGGGCAGACACATAACCTTTCATAAACCTAGCTTCCTTCACACCTATTTAAAAAACAACTCGGCACTATAATAAAAGCAAAAATTTAAACACTGGCATCGCGTCTTATGAATAAATGAATATTTGTTCGAATATAGCTCGGTCACGATGAAAGAAACCCTACACAGCTTCCTGTATAATGTATGTTACAAACATGCCTTTGCAGGAAGGAAACAAAATGCAACCTAGTCTCTCAAGCCCCAGCATTTGGTGTCCGAAAAGATGCCATAACGATTTAAAAAGAACTGTTAGGGCTTTCTGTGGGCAGGAAGCGCTCCCGTCACCTTGTTGTCTCAGGCATTGCTGGGGCAGATCCCGCAGCGCGCATGTGTGTGAGCGTGTGTAAAATACGAATTCAGGAACATTTCTGTGTTTTGCAATTGTGGCTTCTAGAGATCTAGCTTTCACTGGAAAGCCGGAAGCAAAGCGCGGGACAGAGGTTGTGGCCGCAAGTGTCTCCGCAAGCGGAGTTCTCAGTTCTTTCTGCTCTCGGTTTCTGTCACCCCCAGGCAGTCGACCCCAGCTCCTCTGTTCTAACATCCCTATCCAGTGCGGTTTTCAGTTGCTCATTCATTCGCTGGACCTCTTTCATTCATTCCAAACTTCCTCCCGTCGCCTCTTCATTCGTTCACCATCTTCTACTTCCCCGCCCCTCCCCACCCCCCACTTTTCTTGCCAAATGTCAGTGATTTGGGACAGCTTCCATCCATGAATTAATAAAGACTGAGGCTCTGATGTAAAAAAAAAAAAAAGAGTAGACATTTGGGAACATATACATTGCAATCCCACTGCCAATATTTTGGTCATTTTCAGACTGAGGTTCATCAAATGCATCCCTTCTACAATCACTGCTTCATTATTTTCTATTCTGACCCACAAGGAAAGCAGAGCCCCCGAACGTCGTCCAGGTGAAACCCCCGTCTTAAAACTGTCGCTGTGTCCTGATCTATAAACGTTTGCAGGCTAACTGCAAAATGCCACAGTCTCTTATTTCCAGCACTTTAAGAATTTGCTGCCCTTGGGATCTGTGTCCTAGGATTGTTGCAGCTCTTTGAACTAATGTCAGAGGCGCAAAACCACCAGATGCAAAGCATTAAGTCATTTCCTAAAATTAAAGGAAAAGCCAACATCCCCGTGCATGGTCCTTGCTATGCAAAAATCCCAGTTTCTGCAAAATGACAAAAATCCTCTAAAATCAGGATTTCAGAATCATGTCAAATGCATATAGACCCCGATGGGAAGAATCAATTTTAATGTTCTGGGAACCCTGATTCTTCTACATTTCTTACGAAGAAAAGCCATTAAGCATTCCTTCTCTTGTCCCACACAAATTCCCTAACGCACCCCTGAGCTACTGCAAGATTTGTCTATGAAGAATTCTACAGCCTGACATGATAGCAGTTCCTTCCATCTCCAGAAAACCCATTGGAGAGTTTCTATTTTTTCTCTTGTCCATTCTATTAATAAGCTGCTTTCCTTTCACTTTTCGGCTACATTAATTAATGTTCCCATCCGACATCAGATAAGCGGATTCTCTAGCACTTACAACATTTGCATTTTGGTTGGAGAAATATGAACTTTAAGAAAGCTTTCTTACAGTGCAACTGAGACTCAACATTCCTTAACATAAAATGGGGGACTAAATCAGTCCTTCCATAAAACTGCTGCAAACAAAAATAACAAACACACGAACCTACATATTGTAAACATGTAAAACCCCTTTCTGCATAGAAATATTAGAGACGCTTGTATATAAAGTCACACACACAAACACATGACCCTGAAAAAGTATATCGGTGCATATTTGGCTGATTTAGCCTCCTTGTCGGAGTCTGCGGTGCCCGGAGCAAACGCTGCAGCTAGGATATGGGGGGGAGGGGCGGGGGAAGGACAAAGTTCTAAATGCTGCAGTTTGAGGGCAGCCTTGGAATATCTTTGCTTTCTGCACGTAAACTTTTCAGACCTAGATGCCTAGCCATCTTATTTCTGCATTCACCTTTCGACCCCTCAGAATAGTACCTTACAGTATATCGGGGGCCACACGCTAAGAGCGCTCCGACCCTGCTTTAACCCGGGAGAGGGTAGCAAAAATGGATCTGCGCTTTGGAAAGCAAGGAGAAATCCTCTTTGGAAAATAGTCTGCCGCACACACTTCAAGTCCCTTACTTTAGCAAAACCAAACCAGGACTCCGGAGTCCCAAACAGCTAATGCCCCGACCCTGGGTTTCTGCAGGGTTTTCTGCATCCAGCAGCAGACGCGGGCCAGCAAGTCCCCTTAGGCGCCTCCGGGGCTGGCAATCTCCGGTCGCCTACCATGCCGGACAGGGCGGCCACTTACCTATTTGCACCGCGAGGATCAGTGAAATATATCTGCCGTTCAACTTAAGTCCCATCCTACGTTTAGTCAAACCATTTGCGACCGCAGACCTTTAAATAGTTAGTTTAGAGAACGCGGGGGAAAGCTGAAAAATAGGCATTGCCAACAAGTTCCGGGAGCGACAGAGACTTTGTGCACTGGGAAGGCAGAGGGAGGAGAGAAAGAGAGGGAGCGAGGAAGAGACAGAAAGAGAGCGAGAGAGTGAGAGGCTTGTGTGTGGGGGGAGGTAGAGCTGGGAATGGTTCACTCCATTAGGAGGGGGCGGAGGAAGTACAGCCTCACGCCCACGAGCAGGCCTGACGTGGGGGATGACACGGATTGATTTTTTTTTTTAATATAGACACCTTGGTAGAGAATCGCCATTTATAGTCATAAGACTCTGGAATTAATAAGATATCTCCAATTAACGTGCAATCTCAACGAAATCTCGCCTCTCTGGGGTGACCGCTTCCCATACCGGTAGCTACCCCCCGCCTCCTCGTTCTAGGGGCCCCCAGCCCCGCCCCCTCCCTGCGCAGAATCGGGGCTCCCTCTCCTCTCCCCGCCTGGAGCCGGGGAGTCCTGGCGCGCCCACTCGATTGTTCAACCTGCTCCCTCCTCCATTGGCGCCACAACGAACCCAGACACTTCCAATCCTGCAGCGAGGTTTGAGGTGCTTCTGGCCGGGGCGCGGGGCGGGGGGACTCATCTGAGCCGAATCGCCGCCACCCCTTCAGCGGCCTGCAGACCCCGCACTTGCCTACTCTTTTTTTCCAGCCCCACGGCTGAGCTCTAGGCGCAGCCTGGAGTGCGTGAGCACACAACCTGGCCCCCAGCACCCAGCACCTGCACACACTCACACACACGCGCACGACTGGGAGCAGAGCCGAGCGCCCCCGAGCCAGCCCTCACACACCGGTGGCTCGAGAGCGCGCGAACGCCCAGGCCCCGGGGGTTCATTCTGCACACATGGGGCCCCAGAAATAGACTCCGCGTGCCCTCTTGTGAATTTCACCACTGGCGACTCTCACCCACCGGCGGGGGCCGCTACACCAGACGCAGAGACACCGATTTTGGTGGGTGGGGCTAGGAGGCACCGGGCAATGAGGCTTGGCTAAAACGATTTTCGGATTCTTCTGATTTACAAACTCTTAGAGCTTTTAGGAAATTTCCAATGCACGCTCCGGTGTGCAGGCTGTTTTCTGGGGGCTCCCTGGGGTCATTTGTTGGGCCGCACTCGCATGTTTACACACACGCACCCACGTCCATCACGTACACACACGCACACCCGGACCCATACACACTTGCGCTTTTTTTTTTTTTTTTTTTGATGAAATGTCTCTTCAGCTGCGTTTGTGCAAGGTCCTGCAGTGGGTCGTGTAAGATGGAAAAATAACTACATCTACTTCCTAAACCCAATTAAGTTTTGGTTTTCTCTTCTTTTTTTCCCTGCAATGCACCAAACCCTCTTCCCCAGTATGAATTCTAGCGTCTTTAATCAAATGTTGAAGGCCGCACTGGCGAACTTTATTACTTGATAAAAGATGAAGATAAAGAGATAAAAGAAAATAAAATTAGGAGAAAATAAAAAAATTAGGAGAAAATAAGATTAGGAGAAAATAAAAGAATCTTCATATTTTGCAAGACTGCTGGACGACCGCGTGAGGCTATCAAATTAGTAGCAGAAATGCAAAGGGAATAGGGAGATGGGGCGTCCCTTGTAGTAGCTTCTTGAGATCCCGGCACTGGGAGCCCACACAGCCATCTATCTGGGCACACAGACTGAGAGAGGGAGAGAAAGATGCAAAATCGGAGTCAGGTGACTGACTGTGGATGGACAGAGGAAGACTGCGGGGGTCCTGACTGCCGTGCGGTGTAACCAGAAGAGCTCGCACCTAGGGGATTCAGGTCCGCAGCCCTGCAGAACCACAGACCCCTAGGCAGGTCACCTGAACTCTGCGGGCGGAGCCACGTGCTCCGCCCCCGGTGATGTCACCGGTGGTGGGCGGGGCAGCGGGGGCGCACTTTCCCGGTGTTCAGGGTCCCAGTGGCAGCGCCGGGGGTTTCCTATTCTAGTGTTCAGAGGTACCTAGAAAAGCAGAAAAGGTGGGCGGGATGGAGGCGGGAGAGAACGGGTGGCGAGAGGGGGGCGTTCCTCGAACCCTCCCTCGATGCCCTCCAATGGTTGAGAAGGGGCCGGCTAGGGGCGGGACCTTAAGGTTGGAAGCCCGCCCCCGTATCCTCTGGTCCCTTCGGGGTTCCACGCACAGGGCTGCCGGGCTTTCCCCCTCTTCCACCCCGTCCGTGGCACCGAGCCTAGTCTTCCCCACTCCGCTCCATAGTTTCAGAGTCCGGGAAACTGGTGAATTTACATTTCGTGCCCTCAACGTCCTTGCCCTCCTCCTGCTCACTCCTCGGGACCTTCTAGAATATTTTCTGTAGGTGCCCTGGGATCCTACTCAATGCACACTTTCTCACTCGGAACTTGATGCTTTAGGGTTTGCGTGAGAAGGATGGATTGACAGACTGAAGCTGAGTGAAGGGGTGCGCGAGGGCAAGCTTCCGCAGTCCCGCGCGCGTGAGTAGATTCGGCACCCGCTGTGCCCTAGCCACCTCTGGGTCTCCTGCTGGCCCTTTTCTTGATACTGGACCCCTCCGCTAAAGTGAAGTGAGAGGCTGGCAGAGCTACTCTCCAGAAATAATCCGGGGAATGAATAATTGAAAACAGATGCTAACGATGGTTTTGTTTTTGAAATTTCTAACCTTTTAAATCACGCAGGTCGTTCTGCAGTCTAGGCCCAGGCAGGCTTTGTTTTTCCCTATTTCCTTAATTGACAGGTAACAAAAGCCAGGAAGGAAATGCAAGGGTGACTGAGATCACAGTTGGGACTGGATTGGAGGACATTTCCTCTTTTATTAATATGAAAAGCCTATCCATGCCATATTTAACACGAAAGATGGCCCTGTAGGAGGGTAGGAATAGCCCTGGCCTTCAAGTGACATTGGGTGCCCCTAGAAGGTTCCGTGTCGCATTTTCCCAATCTCAAAACAAAGGGGATATGTCTATGATTCGATCTCCAAAAGATCTTCAACTTTGACTTCTTGTGAACCGGAGCCGGAGCGTTTGTAGAATAGCAGGGACGTGCCAGGAAGCGGGAATCCACTTAGAGCCAAAGGGTAAGATAAGGTCCATGCAAGAATGCCTGTTATGGCTCAGCAGAGCTGTTTTTCTTCAAATAAATGTTTGCTCTAAAAGTTAGAGAGAGAGAGAAAAAAACACAGTTCAGGAAGAAAAAAAAAAGGCCTTGTTGCTGTTTGGGTCTGCAGGTTGAACAGAAAGCACCTAAAGTGGCTGTGCAGCATTAAGTGATGGGCAGCCAAAATTCCATTTCCTTAAAGCATCCGGGTTCTTCCCCAGTTCAGGCTGGGCCACTCCAGTTTGACTGAGCAGTTTATGAGTTGATCTCTCAGCTTCCTCTGCTAATCCGTCATAGAATGGCCTTCCCAGAAGCTGCCATCTCAAGACACACCCCCTTGAAATTGTTTGCAAGAGCAGTTGCCAGGGCCAGTGGGAGATTCCATCTCTGTCCTCCAGGCCAGATAAAAAAAAAAAAAAAAAAAAAAGCCAATGTTGTACTAGAATGGATTGCCCTAGCAATACATCTCCCTCAAATTCAACCTGTCATTGTTTTTAACCTTCAACTAGAACCTTTAATCAAAGTATGAGTATAAATGTGCATTGCTAGTTCTTTTCATTGAAATAACTATACCGTATTTAAACTAGGAGGAAAGTGAGTTTGTATATGGTATTATGTCATTTGAGGTTGCAGTAAAACTCCCTGTAATGTGGGAAGGGGAAAAGGCAGGGAGTAATTACACATGTCACAAATTGTCTCTCATATGTAAAATGTATGTGTGTGTGTGTGTGTGTGTGTGTGTGTGTGTGTGACTAAAGCAGAGGGGGGACTATGTACAAAAAGGTGAGTTCGTGGATAGGGACAGGACATGTTAATAGTGGGGAGAATGAATATGAGCAAAGGACAATGATTACATCTGTAAAATGTTCTGATAGAACCCATTATCTTGTATGTGAAAGAAAAAAAATTAATTAAAGAAAGAGAGACAGAGGGAATCCCCGTTAGGAGGCCTCTTTTCTACCCTCATGTTTACTCCTTGATAAGGCGACTTTCTCCACTTTAGATCATGAAACTTTCCGAAATTAGGTGGAACCTTTAGGCTTGAAACATACGACTGACTGGGGGAAACTTGATTTAAACGCGTACATTTGGATTCTGCAGGCAAACGCGCTCCTCTTAAAAATAAGCATTGTTGTTGTGGAACGGACTCTGAGAATGATTCGCAAGGCGAGGCTGCGCCCAGCTCCTGTGCGTGACAAGGTGAACATCTGCACGGTGACAGCTGCAGGATGTGACAGGGCAAACGTCTCTCCACCCTGCACCGGCTGGAAGAGAGATAAGGATAAAATGCGACTTGCATTCCCTTGTGTGATCCCTAGACCAGAAGGAGCCAAGATTTGGCTGGCACAATTAAATACTTGAATGAGGACCATAGGCGACACTGTGTTTATGTGAGCACGGATTTCCGATTGAGATTTGTGCCCTGACTACAGAAAAGGGTGACTGCATCTGTACAATGTCCTGATAGAACACGCTGTCTTGTATGTGAAAGGGAAATTTTAATTCAAAAAAGAAAGAGAGACAGAGGGAATGGCTCTCTCTTAGGAGGCCTCTCCTACCCTTGTGGGTGGTGCCTTCTACCCTGGAGTGATGGGGCCACAGCATTCAGAAAAGAACAGACAGAGTACAGGCAATTAAATGGCATGGTAAAAACACAGTAAAATGTCAAGAGCTGGGGAAATGGAAGGGGACTTGAGTTTTCTGTTTTCCCCTGGCATTATTTTCTTTAATGTTTGAAGTTATTTAAAAATAGATTAATAAAAGTAAAAAGATCAATTCTAGGTGATTAAAGGCTTTGTTACATTTTTCATAAGGTTAGCGTGTCCCTCAATGGTTCCTGTATTGAAATTTAATCACTATAATGAGGTATCAAGAGAGTGGTAACATAATGAAACTACGCTGTTTAGAGATAGCGACTTTAGGAAGTGATTGGGATCCATGAATGAATACTGCTAACTTCATAGATTGACTGATCATAAAACTTAATATCTATATCTAATCTATGCCTGTCTATCTACATATACACCACATACATACCATATACACACAATACACACATACTAACCACACAGACACATACAGGCCACATACGATTCTATGCATACAAATATACCTATGTACAATACACTACAGGTATACCACACACAATACAAACATACACATTATATAGACATGTACTCTCTATGTGCACATACATATATACTGTACACATATACATTTTACACACACAGACACACACACACAGACACACACACACACACCCTGTCTCTTGCCACTGGTGCCCTGTTCCATAATCAGTCTTTGCTTGTAAGAAGATGCGTCTTTAGTGTTTTGTTGCAGTAATGTAAATAGACTAATATTAATATTAGTCTAATATTAATAGAGACTTAACTGTCCAAAAACTTTGAAATACAAGTTACTATATAAGATGAAGGGCTTTTATTTGTTGCTTGCTTTGTTGTTTCAAGACAGGATCTTGATGTGCAGTCCAAGCTGACCTAGAACATACTATGCAGCTTGGATTTGTCCCGAGTTTACCATTTTCCTGACTGAGTGCTGTGATGATAGGCATGCAAACCACACTCGGCTAGATGAAGATTAGGCCTTAGATAAACATTAAAAACTGTGAACTGAAAAATATTGATAAACCTTATTATAATAAATGGAAAACTTTTCTTCAACAGCACCTTAAAGAAAATGAAAAAAAAAAACAAATTACAAACAATCACAAAAATTGGTATCAAAAGGGTGATTAACACAGAGACTTGCAGCTGGTCCAGGCACAAAACCTATCAGCCTGGATTGCTCAGCTGCAAATGGGAGATCTGTATTATGTACCCTCCTCCCAAAGCTCTGGGATTGTTGTCGGAGAGAGTGCAGGAAGATTGTAAGAGAGAGGAGCAATGGATGACTACAAGAAAACGGTGTCTTCCAGACACAACAGAGCAGCTCAAGCTAGACCAAACCCAGCTTGGAGAAGTTGGGCAGGACATCCCACCTGTGGGGCTATTGGCACTTGATATCCAATAGAGGTTGGGTTAATCCTCCTTAACTGTGAGGCCCTGGGTGGGTTGTGCTTCAGTGGATGGTCCCACATCCAAGTATATAGGCAGGACTAATTTGACTTAATGGGTCCCTTCCTTCTTTCCTTCCTTCCTTCCTTCCTTCCTTCCTTCCTTCCTTCCTTCCCTCCCTCCCTCCCTTCTTCCCTCCTCTCTCTCCTCCTCTCTCTCTCTCTCTCTCTCTCTCTCTCTCTCTCTCTTTCTCTCTCTTTCTTTCTGAAGACAGACATTGGCTGGGTATTGAAAGGAGGTCTGGGAGGAGTTGAGGAAAAGGATATGAATCTGATTAAAATGCATCATATGACATTCTCAAAGTATTAATATATAAAAATAGACCAGGCCCAGGTGGGTGGAGGACACCCATAAGCCCACCTGGTACCACTAGGCCCAGGCAGGTAGAAGACAACCATAGTCCTGCCTCATACCTGTGTCATTGGGTGGTATGTGCTATTATGGTGAACAAATATATGGAGAAATGGGGGAGCAAGGGAGGAAGAGAGAGAGAGCAAGAGAGCAGAATGGCTCATGTGCTCTAGGAGGGAGGCAGATCTAAAGAGGTGAAGGTGGTGAGGAGTTGACTGATGTAGGTGGCTTGCTTGCTGCCTGTTGCCATGGTGAAGTCTAGGCTTGTGGCCCCCCTACCTCTGAGGTCTGGGTTGATGTCTGTGGCTCCTGTTCCCACTGAAGGCTGTGCAGATGCTTGGGGTCTGGGCTGACCCCTGAGGTCATGAAGGTGTCTGAGGGACACACTGCTACTAGGGCCATGCTGATCTAGTGGTCTGTGCTGCCATCCAAGGCCATGGTGACATCTGGGCCTGAGCTGCAGCCTGGGACCATATCTAGGTCTGTGGTCCTACCGCAGCCAGGGTCTGTGTTGATATCCATGGTCTGTGTTGTCCCCAAAGTCCACATGGATGCCCAAGGGCTGGGCCACCACCTGTGGCCAAGGTGGTATCCGAGGGACACACTCCAGTTGGGGTCAGATTGGTGTCTGAGGGCCACAGTGCATCTGGGGCCATGCCTATCTGAGTGGCCTATGCTGCCATTGGGAGCCATGGTGTCATCCTGCCCTGAGCTGTTGCCAAATGTGAAATTTGACCTTACCACAGCCAGGCTCTGTGTTGATGTTAATCTTGTTGCTAATGAAGATGCCTAGGGTTTAAGCTGCCACCTGAGGTCATATTGGAGTTTGGGGACCACACAACCATCATTGCCCATGTTAACACAGGGGCCCCTATACTGTTGAAGTCCTAGGGCTTTGCTGAGCTGGCTCTGGCCCTCACTAGCCCTACCCCTCATTAGAGCTGGCCTTTCCTCTCACAGACGAGCTGGTTCCTGTGTTGGGGAAAGCTGGCTCCATCCCTTGTCTGAGAGAGGTGGTCCTAGTGTGTAGCGAGCTGCATGGAATCACACCTGATGGAGATGTATAATCAACTCCTGAGATGGCTAAGGCCTGACCTGTGCTATGATCACGCAATGATTATCAGCTGCTTGCATATGCATGGACCTATGGGCAATGCCCACCTGGCAATCCGGGATTGGCAGCCCATGCCTACTTAAGGGCTGGGAGAGGTTTGCTCAGAGAGAGAGAGAGAGAGAGAGAGAGAGAGAGAGAGAGAGAGAGAGAGAGAGAGAGAGAGAGAGAGAGAGAGAGAGAGGGAGGGAGGGAGGGAGGGAGGGAGGAAGGAAGGAAGGAAGGAGAGGAGAGAGAGAAAGTGAATAAAGTCCTGGAATAAATTGCAGTGAGAAGAGCTCTGGTGGTTGTGTCATCCTTGCTGGACGAGGTGGGGCATGACACTAGTGGTCTGGAGTGACCAACTCATCCATCTCTGAGGCACACATCTAGGGCTTTGGGTTGACCTACCCCAACATCTACTCCATCTATGGCTTGCTGGAGTGCACAAAGGGTCTGATCCTGTGCCACGCTAGGCACACAATCTTCATGACTTGGGGCAACAGCAGGATATCCTAGAGGGGACAGTATTGATGGTGTGCCAGAAGCCAGAGGCCTTGAACCTGATCAACAACTCATTGCACAATGAACTTTTGTTAGTAAAGATATCGGGACAAAAGGGTTTACTGCATGTCACACTGTGGTTCCCAGTGCTACTAATATGAATAAAGAGGTGATGGGGAGGTGGGAAAGACAGATGAACAAAGTGTTTTTTTTGCTTGTTTGTTTTTATTTTTTTGTTGTTTGTGTTTTTGCTTGTGTGTTTTTTAAAAATATTTATTTATTATGCATACAATATTCTGTCTGTATGTATGTCTGCAGGCCAGAAGCGGGCACCAGATGTCATTACAGATGGTTGTGAGCCACCATGTGGTTGCTGGAAATTGAACTCAGGGCCTTTGGAAGAGCAGGCAATGCTCTTAACCACTGAGCCATCTCTCCAGCCCGTGTGTTTTTATTTTTTGATTTAATTATAGTTTTTTTTATTTCTTTTTATTTTTTTTGGAGGGGGGGATGCTACAAGGGTGAAGGTCAGATATGGAAGGACCCGAAAACAAGTAGGACTAGGGTGCATGGTGTGAAATTCCCAAAGAATCAATAAAAATTATGTTAAAAATATATATAAATAATTGCTGCCTGGATAGTCCAGAGACTTAGGATAGAACCAAACATGATAGGACAGAAAAAAAAGTCAATGAAATGATTCGTAATGATACCTGTGGATCAGAGTCTAGCATAATTGTCATCAGAGAGGTTTCACCCAGCAACTGAGGGGAGCAGGCACGGAGACCCACGGCTAAACAGTAGGGAGAGCTCTGGGAGTCCTGTGGAAGATGGGGAAGAAGGGTTTAGTATCCAGAGAAGTCCAGGACACAGGAAAATGGACCACAGACTCAACTAAGCAGCACTCATAGCGTCTCACAGAGACTGAACCAACAATCAGGGAGCCTGGATGGAACTGCCCTAGGTCGTCTGCAATTATGTTACAGTTGTGTAGCTTGGTGTTCTTGTGAGACTTCCAGCAGTGGGAGAGGGGACTGTCTCTGACTCTTTTGCCTGTTTTGGGATCCTTTTCCTCCTACTGGGTTGTCTCATCCAGCCTAAATATGAGCAGATGTGCCTAGTCTTATTATGACTTGACATGCCATGTTTAGTTGATATGCCCAGGAGGCCTGCCCTTTTCTAGGGAGGGGGAGGAGGAACTGGGAGCAAAGAGAGAAACTGCAGTTGGATGTAATATATAAGAGAAGGGTAAATAAAAAAGAAAAAAATAATTGCTGTCATGTACTGGGTACTTTTCAGATATTTTGCATGTAAGGATATTACATGTAGTAATAAATTAATATTGCAAAAGTCTAAAAAAATTGTTGTCAAGAACTTGAGAATTCCTCCCAAATCATCTGCTTAAAGGAATGCCCCCCCCACACATGGAATGAAAAAACACATTCAATTTAATCCAACAACACAGTGAAACTGGCTTAACATTAAAAACCTCTCATGAGTTTCAAGTCCTAGATGGTGCTGTGGAGTATTTAACCATGTAAAGACGTGTTACATTTGTTTCTGTTGCTTTTGTTAATGTTGTAAAGAGGTGTTACATTTGTTTGTGCCGCACTTGTTTAATTATGTAACGATGTGTTGCATTTGTTTCACTTTGCCTGCTTAAGGCACCTGATTGGTCTAATAAAAAGCTGAATGGCTACTAACTAGGCAGGAGAGGGATAGGCGGGGCTGGCAGGCAGAGAGAATAAATAGGAGAAGAAATCTAGGCAGGAGAGAAGAAAGAAGAGAACAAGGAGAAAGAGACAGACACACCCAGGGCAAGAAGCCAGGCAGCAGCCAACCAGCCATACAGGAAAAGCAGTGAAAGCAGGTTATACAGAAGGAAAGAAAATTAAGAAGCCCTGAGGCAAAAGTTAAATAAAGAAAAGTTAAAGGAACTAGCCAGAAGTGAGCCTACGCTAGACCGAGTATTCAAAACTAATAAGTCTCCATGTTATGATTTGAGAGCTGGTTGGTGGCCCAAAAGAAAAAGCCTGGTGCATGATGGCTTTCAAGAGCACCTGGTACAAGGATGATTCCCATAAGGCCACTCTCACATTCCCGCTTTACCGTTCTGTGATCAAGGAATTATAGTTGGCTCACCGCAGACCTTCAAAGCTGTTTTCTGTTCTTCTCATAACCATGCTGACTGGCTGCAGCTTTAGTGCAAGCTTGCGTTGGTGTCTGCCCCCACCCCATCTCACTGTCTCCCTCTACCTCTCCCTCTCTTTTGAATGTGGACCTCAGGGGACAGCTTTTGGGACTCAGTTCTCTCCTTAGAAGGAGAGGACTGAACCAATTGAACTCAGGTTATCAGTTTTGGTAGAGGCACCTTTACCTTTGAAGCCATCCCTTGGATTCACTATTTCCTCTTTCGTAGCTGATGAATCCTCTTTACTGTGGAGAAATATTCTGAGATTACAGTGGTGTCCTAGTCCACACACACACACACACACACACACACACACACCCCTCCATTTTTGTATCTAGGCAGTCTTTATAAAAATGCTATTAATATAAAACCACTAGTTTATGTTTATAATTTCAATATCAGTACAATACAGACTATTTATTTCTATGTGACCTTACCCACAGCCTCAGCACTCACTGTTACTGTCTGTTTTATTTTCATCTATGCCAAAATATTTCTTCTAAGTGAGATGCTTGATCGCCTTTGGATGTTTCTCAAGTTATAATCTCTATTCTAACAGAGCCACTTACCACAAAACTTCTGGGACCAGAGGTGTGAGATTTTTCTCCACCCACCAAAGTATTCTCCAGCGAGTCCCAAATGCCCATGCTACGTTTCAATTTTCACATTAGCTACCAGGAGACAGCATCAGAACCCATAGGTTAAGGGCTCAATCCCACACGACCGTCCTCACTTCAGGTGCTAGTAGTAAGAGGTAAGGCATCCACTTGGCCCCTGATGAACTGCCAATAAAGGGAGGGTTTCTCGGATTCCCTTACTGGGATTTTGGTAAATTTGCAAGAATGGCTCATAGAAATCAGGGGAGGGAATTTATTTGTGGTTATTTCTTTGCCATGAGAGATAAATATAGCCATATGGAATCGAGGAACGGGGCAAAGAACATGGAAAGGAGGGTGCTGCTTCTCGGCCTTTTCTAGTGCCGCCGTCCAGACTGCTGAGCTGCTCCGCATCTGATGAGCATATACCACACAGTTTTAATTATTTTTAATGGAAATTTTTATGTAGGTAGTTCAAAAGAATATTCATCATGCCACTTCTCCTATGAGTGATTATGAGTATCTCTTGCTCCAACTTTCTTGCTTGTGTTGTCCATATCATGCTGAGGTTTTACGTATTCATCCTCCGTGTTACTTAGACATGTGTTGGACAATCATGGCAGTGGGTTTGTACTTCTTAATCTGCCTATCAGCACGGCCAAGCTTTGTTTGGCTAAGACTGCATTTTTAGGGTCCAGTGAACCATGTGTGAAGTCATATCTCATTGTGGTTTTGACTTGAGCTTTTCTGAACATGCTAAATACTTTCTCTTATACTTGTTGGCTCTTTATAACTCACTGTAAAAAAGGATCTTTTTTATTTTTAATTATGCGTATATACATCTATGTGAGTGTGGATGCTCACAGATGTCAGATCTCCTGGAGTTGGGAGTTACAGGAGATTATGAGCTGCCATGTGACTGTTGGGAAATAAAGCTCAAGTCCTCTGGAAGAACAATCCACCCTCTTAACTGCTAAGCCACCCCTCAAGCCCTTTATATGCCATTTTTGGAGTATTTTCTATTCAGGTCTTGGTCCACGGTATTTTTTTTAGGTGAATATCAAGCATTACTCTTCACACTAATTTTAATTTTATGTGCCTGCATGTATATCTGTGTACCATTTGTGTGTGGTGCCTGCAGAGGCCAAAAGATGGTGTTGGATCCCCTGGAACTGGAGTTAAAGGTGCCTCTGAGCCTCCACGTGGTGCTGGGAATTGAACCTGGCTCCTTTGGAAGAGCAACTGGTGCCCTTAAGCACCAAACAATCTCTCTAGTTCCTTTGCCCATGTTTGAATTGGGTTATTTTTTTCTTGTAACTGAATTTTGAGTAGCTTGGGCACTGACTCCTTTTTCAAATGTCCCTTTCTGAAGGTCATTTCTAAGCTTTGTATTCTTACTGCTGTGCAGAAGTTTGCTAATTTAATGCTATTTGTCTATTTTTATTTTGCTTTCTGTGTTCTGGGATTGTACACAAAATTGTTCAGGTCAATAAGAAGTAGATTTTCCCTTCTTTTGTCCCTGGAGATTCAGGTCTTACGCTGAATTAAGGCCCTTTGGTTCCCTTGCTCTCAGTCCTTGTGTGTGCTCAAAGGAGAGGTCACGTGAGCACAGTGCTGTGACAGCCACACATGAGACAAGCATTGGCCTCATAATGAAGTCAGCCTTTCTGGAGCCTCGATGCTGGATTTCTCACCCGCAGAACTGTGAGAAAGAAATCGCTGTTTAGGCCATCCACTCTAAGGCAGCTGGGGCCGGAGCTAAGACATGATTTATATCTGCTGCTGTTAACCTTGATCACCTGGCGAGGTGCTTATTGAGCCTCTGCGCTGTGAAGTCACTCTCTGTTCCCCTCCCCATTTTGTGCTGTCTGGAGAGAAGTCGCTGTAATCAGACATTATTTCCACAAGTGGGAAGTAAGCAATGAGCAAGGTCCTGGGCAGAGGCTGCATAGCGGGAGAGAGAATGTCTTCCGAGTGGGTTATTTGTCTCTGATTTTGGTTGTTGTTAATTTATTCAGTTCTCTATTCCCATCTGTGTGGACTGCCTGATATTTGTTTATTTTTGCGTATAACCTGTATTGCTTTGTTTTCTGCTCGTGCTGTCCCAGCTGTGACCATTGAGATAGAACTCGTTCCTTTGGCCTGTGTCTCCCATGGACAGACTCCAGAACTGTAGGCTATTCTGTTTTTCATTCTGACACAGCACAGATCTCCAGGAGAACCCTTTAGAGGTTTATAGAGTTCCATTCAACTGTAGAAAGGGCCATTACTCCAGGAACTTCTGGGTCATTTCCTTGGACCTAGCAAACAAAATTTGGATGGTAGGTGTATTGTTGCTGCTGAGGGATGGTCTTGTTTCCAGCCCCTCCATCTAACTCAGTCAGAAAATATGTGAATTTGTGTGTATGTGCACAGGTCAGTAAATACTTTGCTATGTACCTATCTGTGCCTACGTTAAGCTAAGCATGAACCCATATGACGTCTCTGACTCCACTCAGCTGCACAGAATCCTTCTACCCCCTTGAAGTTTGGTCACCCTCTCCTCCAATAGGGAGACAACTGACACCCACTTTCTGCCACCCTCCCACTCAACCATTCACTTCCAAGATGTGTGTGGTGTTGTCAGCGCTGACCTGAACACCCATGGGAAAGAGCTTTCAACAGGAGAATGGATGGTGCTTACAGACACCCCTCTTTGCTTTTGTCCTGCAGACCCCACTCAGTCCAGTTTCTTGGGTCAGCATCTTTCCCCCTCATGTCCTCAGTGATATCTCATGAGCTTGCCATGTAATTAGATTCTTGTCCCAGTCTGAATTCCATCCTGATAGTCCTCGACTTCCTAAGTGATTTTTCAGAAATTGTGCATGCCATTAAGCTTTCTTTGCCATGAACATGCCATGCGTTTTGACAAGTGCAAATTGGGATTGACTGATTTGTACAGCTCCAGCATCTCTGAGAAAAGAGAACAATCACTTCAGCTCAGCCAGTTCTCAACTTAAGGCACACAGGCGGAGCCTGAAAGCCCCCCAAAAGCAATTCAAGCAGCGTGGCTGGAAAAATAAGTCAAACAACATGCAGAATTTGACATGTTCTGTTAGCCCCAAGTTAAGATGTAAAAGGGCATAGGTGAAAGTCAGTTAACAATATACTTTACTTAACAATAATTAATAGCAACATACATTTATAGATCAGAATACTATAAATCCAATCTGTATTACCAGTAAAAAGTTATTAAGTTACTTTGTATTGTCCTTAAATAGTTTGTATTTTACGCATCCAGAATAGTCATAATTCAATTCTAATTAGACACAATGACTACTGGTCACCCTGTTGGAGAGTGAAGGGTCTAATATCCTTGTGTTTAGTTGCCTTGGAGATCTGCAAGGACTCCATCCAATACTGTTGGGTCTCAGGATGTCCGTATATCCAGAAATGAGCTCAAGCTGAACTGTAGAAGGATTTCTGGAGGTTAAATTAAAGCCAGCAGCATTCCTTAAGAACGTATAAAACCAGTTCCCATTTGCCAAAGGGAGTCCTTCCCCTTATTTCTGACAGAAAGGACATATGGTTACTTGTGGTGTCTACTAGCACATCAAAGTCCATGCTGGCCCCCAGCTCCTTCAGTATCACCAGTACCTGTTATATATTTCCAAGTATGTGCCAGCCTTCTGACCCTGCCCTCTTTATGAGCCACATGATTTGTCCACCCACCTCCTTGTCACCTCCTCTCTCTTGCCACGCTCTATTCTCTCTCTTGGTGTCTGTCTCCACTATTTGTCCCTTGCTATGCTCTCTCCCGCTCTCTTGTCTCTCTCACAGACAATCCTGAGCGTGTCCATTCTGTTTCTCTTTCTCTCTGCTCTGGACTCTTCCGGGTAACTCTGGTATTTTCTCCCTCTTGTTCACAATAAAGAACCTCCCCCTAATAGTAGAGTGGCTACGTCAACAATTTGTTTATCACACCTCCTCTCATACATCTGGGGCTGAAAATTGGGAGGAACCCAAACGGACCCCTTTCCATGGGCCAGGTCTCTCCCAACTAAATCAACCTGCTGGTTTGACTCTCCTCAGGTCATTTGTTTCTGCTGGCTCCTGCCACCCACCATGTTTGACTCCGATTCCAGAGTCCTCCTCTCCGGCCTTTTTCTCCTCTACCTTTTCCTACCACTTACCCTCTGTGTAAGGGTCCTTTCCCACACCTGGAGCCTGCTACACCCTCCCGGGTGCCCACCACATGGAAAAGCTGTTTCTCCTTGGCTCTGGAGTCTGCTATATGCTCCTCCACTGTGATTCAGGGCATCTTTGTGCTAAGATACTTAGCTCTCTCTCTGTTGGAACCCTCCCTTGTGGCAGAATTCCTGTTCCGGACATTTTCAATGAGCCTCTCCCATTGCTCTTGGATCTGCTTTTGAAGACTGTCTTCTCTCCTGCTTGCTCTGTCAGCTCTCTCCTGGAGCTTGCTCCATCTCTCCTGCTTGTCTGATGGAGCGTGAGCTAACCATGGGCTCTTACTAGAGTGCGCAATCACCTTCTCTGGTCTCTTTTCCCCCTTGGACTCAATTCCATTAAAGTCTCTCTGTCTTGCTAAAAACAAAAAAAAAAAAAAAAAAAAAAAACAAAAAAAACAAAACGATCAGCCTCAGTACTCAGACCCAGTGGCCTAAACGTAAACACACAGTTTTCTAATTCTCGAGGCTTACAGCAACTTCTGCCACCACACAAACTAGTGATTCCCCGAACTCCTATTTCTAAGCTTTCTCTACTCTCTCCTCTTAAAAAAATCATTTCTCTTTAAACCTTCTTTCCTCTCTGCTGGCTCTAGTTCCCTCCCTCTGACCAGTTTTCCAGAGATTGAAATGTCTTTTGGATATGGATGATATGAAACATTGCCACATGGTGTTCTGATCCAGGTGGTTCTGCAGGTGGGTTGTGGCCCAAGCAAGCTTGTCTACAGGTTTCCCCCTAAATCTCTGTCCTGGGTCAGGCTGGCCACCTGACTCTGTGACAGGAGAGAGACAGACACTGCAGGCTGTAAAACAGTTAGAAACAAACTATTCCCAAGAGCGTTTACTATTGATTATCTCTTAGTAGTTTGTTCTTTTCTAGGCTTTATTTATCTCTCTAAATACTTCCCTCTCGAATACAAATACAGGTGTGCATCTCAGGATTATTGCTCCTCTCAACCTTTAGCTCAGAGCAGTTCACCCAGCTTAGCATTCCCACTGTCTCACGGCAACTGCTGAGCCCATGGCACCCAGGCAGCCCTTTGTTTGCATCGAGGAGAGCCTGAAGGTGTTGGCATTCATCTTTCTTTGTTATTTTCCTTGCGGAATGACCTTATTAGCTGTTTTCTGGGGGGAATTTATTAACTTTAGGAAGCCTTCTTTATTTACCTCAATGGGAAGTAGTTTAAGTCCATCGTTTGTTGGGCACTGGAGAAGGTTTCAGAGTGGCATTTATAGTGTGACTGTTTGTCACTAGAGACGGCCGGGCCTCTTCACCTTCTCACGGAGGCCCCGTGGCCACACAAAGGAAAGAGCAACCAATTCACAGCCTGCTTGGTGGACTCTTTCCTGCTTAGAAACTCGATTGTAGCAGAAAGAAAAACAAATGAACAAACGCACACAACCGTTTCATCTGTTTGAAGCAGGTTCCTATCAGATAAATAGTTTTCCTCCAAGTGTAATTTTGAAAATGGTGATAACATCTCAAATCTGTGCTGCTGAGACACTGAGACCAACCACTTTGGCACTGGGGCCAGGATGGCCACAAACGCCAACAATTCTTTTGTGAAGGAGCTGGGAAGAACACCCAGCTGGCAGTAACACAGCCACCACAAGGGCCTCCTGGCTCCTCTCTCCATCCCTGATGTGAACCTGGGCTCCAGCACAATTTTTATGGAACTCTTTAGATAAACTTCCTTTCCGTCTGTGGGTATAAAGAGGCTCCCAGTAACACACTTTTGGAAGTTACTCTGTCTAACCCTGGCAGGAAGGACGATCTGACCGTACCAATACACCCCTGACCATTATGAATCATTCATCAACAAATTGGAAACGGGTCCCTTCTGGATCAGTGTGGAGTCAGGCAACCCGAGAAAGGACTGAGTTCTGGCTTCCCTTCTAAATTTATTGGCTTTGAAAGCATGGTCCACTCACTACTCAGAAACCTCGGTTTCCCTGTCTAAGATGTATGGAAAGATGTTTGCTGCACGGGAGTTGCTGAGAAGGGGGACCGTGATGCTGGATTGGAAGATGTGGTTTTGGGGTATGGGATGGAGAAGGGAATAAGTCTTTGCCTTCTCAGGCTCTTGTGGCCAGATCACTGCGAGTCTCTGTTCAGGGAACCACCATTGGTTTCTTTGTCGCTCAGTTCTATATTGGTTCCTTGGATCTTGGTCTTTGGGGATCACCTTTTATACACAAATTAGGACTGCGCTATTGCTCAATTCTCATGTTGGAGAATGGACTTTTTGTGTCTTCAGGAACCGCCTGTAGGAAGTTATAGTCTCTCATAAAACTTACCGTGCACCTGGACTTGGGATGCACTTTGTAGCTTTCTCTTTCTCTTTATGGATACAGATGGGTAGTGTGTTAACTTCAGGTCTAAATTTGGACTGGGAAGTGCAAGACAATGTACCCTTTGTCCCATAAGGGTCATATGTTGGCGGCCAGTGTGGCGCTGCTGAGGTGATGAACCTTTAAGGGATGAAACCCTTCAAGACTGGATTAATGATCATTTTGTGAAGTGGGTTAGGTCTAGTTGGAGTGAATTAGGGACTGGGGATATGGCTCAGTTGGGAGAGTGCTTGTGTAGAGTGCATGATGCCCTGAGTTTGATCCCTAGTACCACATAAATAATAAATAAAGAAGGAAGGAAGAGAGGAAGGAAGGAAGGAAAAAAGGAAGGGAGGAAGGAAAAAAGGAAAGAAGGAAAGAAAAAAGAAAGGAACAAAGAAAGACAGAATTACTTTTTTTTAAGTATTTATTTATTTATTTATTATGTATACAGCATTCCTTCCATGTATGTCTGCAGGCCAGAAGAGGGCACCAGACCCCATTACAGATGGTTGTGAGCCACCATATGGTTGCTGGGAATTGAACTCAGGACCTTTGGAAGAACAGTCAGTGCTCTTAACCTCTGAGCCATCTCTCCAGCCCCCAGAATTACTTTTGGGAAGAGCGGGTTGTCATACAAAAGTAAGCCAGAACCCCCCCCCCAACTCTGTTTCATTCTGTCTTGCCATGAGACCTTTCTCTCTTGCATGTAGCCTGCCACATGATGCTATCTACCAAGAGCCCCTTTAGAGAAGCCAGAGGGCAATAAAGTTCATAAGAGGACATTAAAATGGGCCCTGATCACATACAACCTATTAAGCTTAGATAAAGACACTTGCCACCAAGTCTTACTACCTGAGTTTGATTGCATTCATGCATGTACACACACACACACACACACACACACACACACACACACGCACACGCACACACACACATGCATGCACACACACACCAAATACATAGCATTTTAAAGTGAGGAATTTGGACATGGAGACAGACATTCATAGCGGGACTATGACTTCAAGACAGTCATATAATAATGGAGTAAAGGTTAGAGAAAGGCATGGACAGGCCTAGGCATGCTAAAGCCTCCAGAAAACCCCTAGAAACCAGAATATTGACCCGACCAGCCTCCCTTATGGCTGCGTGGAGAATCAACTCTGCCAACCCTAGTCATGGCATCTAGCCTCCTGGACTGTGAAGTACACACTTTTGGTTTTTAAACCACTCAATTTCTGACAGTTTTGTGTGACAGCCTTGACAAACAAACAAACAAACAAACAAACACAAAACCCGACAGTGCTCAGGTAGTGCTGGTGCATCCTGAGAGGGGACCGACTTCCTAGAGGACACCAAGTCTTGGAGCAGAAAGTGAGTGGGCCCTAGGCTGAACTGAGGGAAAGGTACTGTCTTCTTCATGATCAGAACCCCCCAGGCTGACTCTGGAATCCGGAAGTACTTCCAGTAGGGTGGAAGTCCACTAATGTTTGTGACCACAGCTTGGCCTAGACTCCCTGTCAAGTGCACTGAACACTCCAGCTAAACGCTGGGCGGCTGTCATATCCACGTTATTGCTAGCCTTGAAAAAAAGATCAAAGCATCAAATTAAAGTACGGTTTCGGAGTCATGCTCCATCAAGGACCATGTGCGTTGTTTTCTGTGCTCCGTTCCCCCTCTGTTATTCCTAAATCTTCAGGGAAGTCTCTCTCAAAGTCTAGAGCCCACCAGCAGCTGTGAGGTGATGAACGAGGTCTTGAATGTGAAAGGTGTGAGAGGAAGAAGGTGCTGAGATACAGAACCCAGAGGAGGCTCAAGCCCAGGCTGTATGGGGCATCCCAGGCTTGGTTAGTCCAGGGAGGTATTAAATAGATAAATCTGAGGGGCAGATCCTCAGCTCACTGGACAGGAACCTGCAGGAAATGCTCAGAAATACCTGAGTGTCGCCTAGGAAGTGATTAACTGGGTGAATCTTGGCAATCCATCTTGCTATGGTTTAAGTGTATATAACTTGAGACTTTTCTTACTCAATTAAACAAGGAGATGAGGTTGCTCAGATGATGTCTAAGGACCTTCCAGGCTTAAAATTCCATTATTCTAATTAAGCAAAAATGCCATCCAGCAGTGAGTAGCTGTCAAAGTCATGTGCTTTTGTCTGCAGGGGAGGGAAAGCTGCCTCTGGACCCTCAGGCTAGGCAGCCGTAGCCAATACAGGGCTGCTGCTCCGCGAGAGGAATATACTGACAGCTGTAAGAAGTGACAGCGTGGCATATGGAGAAGGCACAATTCTCTCATCTGAAAAGCCGGTGGGGGCTGGTAGCAGAGAGTTAGGGGGAGTCCGAGAATCTCTCCAGCACGGCCAGTCTGTGATTCCAGGAGGACAGGGGAGCTAGTCTATAACAGGGCAGCAATGGCTCGGGAAGTAAAGGTGCTTGCAGCACGAGCCTGGTGCTCGGAGTTTGATGGGCAGAACCTGTGTGAAACTGCAAGAAGAGAATCCCAAAAGTGGTCCTCGGACAGCTCCAGGGACATTTGTGCCCTCCCACATGATGTGTGCATGCGCACAAATGAACACATGTGATGAATCAATAGAAATGAGTGAATAAATACCCCAGAGAAGTACACATCAAGCATAATTTCTAGAGTTAAACCATCCCTTCCCTAGTTGTCATTGCCCCCGTGGTAGGTGCACTCTGGGAACGTGATGGTGAATGGGTTGCCTGGCTTTCTAACCTCATGACTCTATGGTCTCGTAGAGAAGTTTCATTGACACCATCAAGTGCTGCAATGAAGAATCAGAAAGCCACAGGTGCTCACGCTTTCTGAAAGCGGTAAGAAGAACCAACAAGAGGCTACTCTAGACTGAGTGATTGTTATCTACTTCCCATAACACCTTCACCACGAATGTGGTGGCTTAAAACAATGGCATTGTGTTTCCTAATGTATTTCTAGAGGCCTGGAGCTTGGGATTGTAACACACTGGTAGGGCTCTGTTACTTCTTAATCCTTCCCTTTTAGTTTGCTTTTTTGTTGCTCTAATAAAATGCTATGACCAAACATGACTTGTAGGAGAGTTTATTTCACTGTGTGTTTCCAAAAGGAGAGGTCATAGTAGCTCAGGAGACATGGAAGCAGGCAACTGGTGTTGGAAGATCACATCTTCCAACAAAAAGCAAAGAACTTGAGCCGGAATTGGAATGGGGCTATAAACTCTCAAAATTCACCCCAGATAATATACTTCCTCCAGCAAGACTTCATGCTCTAAAAGTCCCATAACATCTTAAATAACTGCACCATCTGGGGCCAAGTGTTCAAATACCTGAGCCTATGTAGGCCATTTCTCATTCAAGCCATTAAACCTTTTTTGCTTTTCTCTGAGCTATTGACTGCTGATAGTCTCTGGTATTCCCCGGTTTATAAGGTTATTATACTATCTATATCTGTCTCTTAACATATTTCCTCTCCTCTCCTCTCCTCTCCTCTCCTCTCCTCTCCCACCTCCTTCCTTCCTTTCCTCTCCTTCTCTCTTCTTTTTATTAGTTTAACTTCTAATCTTAATTATATTTGTAAAGATCCCATTTTAAAATAAAGTTTCATTCATGGGTACCTGGAGTTTAGACTTCAGCATATTGTTTTGGGATATAATTCACTCCCTATAGGAAAGAGGGGTGTTTTTCTCAAAGAAGTGATCCTTATAGTAAGACTTAAAGGAAGAATAGGAACGGTTGGCAAAAAAAAAAAAAAAAAAAAAAAAAGCCAATGTTGTACTAGAATGGATTGCCCTAGCAATACATCTCCCTCAAATTCAACCTGTCATTGTTTTTAACCNAAAAAAAAAAAAAAAAAAAAAAAAAAAAAAAAAAAAAAGGGATAGAGTTTGGGGAAGAAATAAAAACCCTAGCAGGGCCTGGAAGAGACCCAGCCTGTGAAAGTGGAGTAAAGAGAGGTGAGTGGGATAGAGGCAGTTTTCTATGCTACTCTAGAGAGCCTGGGGTTTATTCTAAGAGCATATAAAGCCACTGAAGGGTTTTAAAAGCCAGGATCATACAAGGGCAGAGAAGAATCTCCAGCAATGAATAGGGCTATGGAGGGTGGGAGCAGGAAGGCAAGATGTCTTTGTAGGAGGTAGTTGAAGTAGCAGGTAAGAGAAGATGATGGTGACCATAGAAACTAATGCATTCCCAAGGCATTAGCAGACTGAATCAACAGGACAATGTTATTTCTAGTACAGGCCTTGGTCCAGAGACTCAGAATGAAAACTTTGAAGCTTGAACATGCTTTAATCCCCTGGAAGAATTTCACTTATGTGTGTTAAGAAGTATCCATGTTTGAGCTGTAGCCCCGTACCTTTTGCTAGCTATTGTTCAAAGATGTCCTTGAATCTAACTTTGACTTGTTGGAGAAACAGAGTTGGTTCAATGTGCAAAATGTTTTAATAACAAGGGCAGACCTCATAAAATACATTTCTAGACATTCTTACAAAACTGGAAGAGCTGGCAATACAGCCACTGACATGTCCCAGTGGTCCCAAGATGGCAAAGAGGACCTTCTTGCTCTATACTCAAGAAGGATAATTAATAATGAGTCTTTCTCTAGGATCCTAGAATTTTTTCCAGCTTAATTATGATAAACGATATATTTTCCCTGCATAAGTACTATGTATGTGTGTAGGGAGAACATGAAAGAAAGAGGGAAAGTGAGTCAGAGAGTAAGAGGAGAGAGAGACAGAGACAGAGACAGAGAGACAGAGAGAGAGACTGGCCTCATTTTTGTTACATAGCAAAGGATGGCCTTAAACTTCCGGTCCTCCTGCCTCCATGTCTCTCCTGTGCGCCACCATGCCTGGAGTTCTCTCTGTGTTTTTGTGAGCTTGTGTGACAATAGTTGGGTGCTGAGGTATTTGACATGAAGTCAGTGTTTTTCCCTCCAGAGGTTTTACATCCTTGACTCTCACGTTGTACAGCGATAACAGATCTCCAAGGTGGTTTGGGTGATTCCAGAAGATGGATCCAAGTACTGAACCCTGTCGTCCTCTCCCTGATTTATAGTGTTTCCCCTTGGAACTAGCTGTAGTAAATGCTGGCAGCTTTTCCAATAAGCAAAGACAGCATTATCTGCACATAATAACAGGTGGATGCATATTACACTTCTGGGGGATTCTCACAAACATGATGACATATTAGAAAATAGAGCTTATACTCAATGTCAGTGCTTGGAGGGGTTTTAATCCTTTGTGGGGAACTAGATAGCTCCTGCAATCACTGGAAAGATGAGGCACTTCAGGAATTACGAACGTCTTAAAATCGGTTTGAATATTTTCTCTATGAACGGACCTCTTAAAGTATGGAAGGATATTACAGCAAGCCAGCTCTGGAAGCAAATGCCTCAGCCAAGACTGACCGGCATTTAATACTTGTTTGTTTAGCTATGGAGCGAAGCTGAAGCGAAATCACCTCTTACTCAGTTTCTTTATGGAGCATATCGTCTGGATGGCAAGTGAGGTTTGACTTACTAGAAGGGAACTCTCATTTCTTCTGCTCATGAAGAAGTGACTATTATTACCAGGAAAGCCACAGAGAGGAAATCGCTGTTTCTACTTTCATGTTCTCCAAACAATAATAAAATATTTATTAGAAGCAAAAAAAAAAAAGGCTAGACTACTGCTTAGGCTCTCAGAATTTTGAGTTTCTTCCCTTCTTGTCCCTAGTCATTTAGTATTAAGCCAAGGAGCAGGATTTCAAAGTCCTAAATACTCATAGCAGGTTGTTCCTAGTTGTGACCCACCTTGAAATAAATTCAGTGTTGCTGCAGCAGTTATGGTCCCCTCCTATAGTGTGACAAAGGTGTTTTGATGGGAAAGCGTGAAGCTGGCTTTGTTTAAATATGTTTCATTCTTCCTTTAAAATAAAACTGCACAACATGGGTATCAGAAATTAAGACCGGGAGGCTGGAGAGATGGCTCAATGGTTAAGAGTGCTCATTGCTCCTGACAGGACCAAAATTCAGTTCCCAGCACCCATGACTGGCAGCTCACCACTACATGTAACTCCAGCTCCAGGCAGACCCCATGACTTCTGTCCTTTAGAAATACCTGTACCCCTGTGTGTTCATACTCCTGACATAAGCGTTCACATGCATGTGTGTACATAGTCTTGGCATGTGGATGTCACGAAAAATATCTCTAGGGAATTGTCATATTGGGATCTTTTATGTTTCTTGGGGAATAAAATGGAGACAAAGAAGGGGTGATATAACTGGGCCAGTGTTTTACCCAAATTTCTGACGTTTTGTGTAATCCAACAGTTTGTTGCTGATACTGGCCATAATGACACAGTTTTCCTTTCTTCCATCCTTCATTATAATGTCCAAATTTCATGGCGGTAGACAAATATGTACGTGGATAAATGTCAGCTATCAGGAAAAACATCCCAGAAACATGTTGGCAATTTTCACTCCAGTTCTCTATTGTTATAGATGATTATTACTGTTGGGTAATTAATGGAGAATAGAAACTTACTCAGTTCACCGTTCGTGGAGCTGGGAGGCCCCAGGTTGAGAAAGTTCGAGGGTCTTCCTGCTGTTGAGGACTGTCTGCAGGGTCCTGAGGTCGTCCAAGCCATCAGTTTGTGAGCACTAAATAAAGGAGTCAGAGCCAAAGTGGCATTGCCTATACTCCCACTGGGAGATGCTCTGATTCATTAATGAATCCATAAGTCAAAGGCAAGCTTTGACTGCATGTCATAATCACTTCTTGAAGTTTCCACGTGGCCCTACTCTTAATTTCTTGCAACGGGGAGTAAATTCTACTATATGTTTAGGTAAGAAGAGTCAAGCTATATAGCAAGAATAGGTTATAAAAGTGTCTGTACAACAATCGATTTCATAATGGAGCCAGCCAAGGAATAAAGGCTCTACCTCAGGGTTGGCAGGATGAGAAGACATTCTTGTCCTCACTGGGAGGAACTCAGGGTCAACTTAATTTTTAAATCAAAAGACTCATTTGTGTCACCACAGGCTCCCTTCCCTGCCCACACTATTCCCACCCTAAGTCTTAGAGTTCCTGACATCATTAGTCATCCCTGTGCTTCGCCCCTTCGTCTCTACTCTGGGAAGCTCAAATGGCTGGTTTTGCAGAGAAACACTCTTGTCTCTGATGGAGTGGCTACTAACAGCACAGCTAAGCCGTGGTTAAAGGATAGGTTCCCTCTCTGCAGCACTATGCACCTAACTGAACAAGCAATGCCAGCATTTTTTTCTCTCGGATTCCCCCACTTGTTAGAGGGTAGTGTTGGAAACTCTTTGTTCAAGCCAACTACTGTCAAGTTGGAACAGTAGACTGAAGGTAGAGATAGAGAGTGATGGGGAGCGAGATGAAGCAGGCAGTTTTCCTTTCCAAGCGGAAGACACACAGCACTCACCTCCACTCGGTAACAGAGCTGTAGGAATGGGTTGGGTTGTTACGTGGTGTTTTGGGATCAAGGGGAAGCCTGAGAAGTGAGCCTCTACTTTGTTTTACTGTCCATTAATAAAAATTAGAAACCTTTGTTTTTTTTTTTTTTGGCTTGGCAGTATTGACATTATACTATTACACTGTTGAACATTGTTCAAAGGCCATTGCAAGTCATTAGAAAATGGGTGCCAGTCCTCTGGAGGAATGACATTGGCCAAACAATAGATATTTATTGTGTTCTTACTTTTTCGTGCATTTTCTACACTGTCCAGCATGATGAAAATAGAAAAGTTTGTATTTTTCTTTTGATAATAGACTATGTAATAGACTACGCTTTCCAATTGTTAAACTGTTTGCTCACTTTGGGAGAAACCCCAACAACATGAGATGGAAGCATAAATAACTCCATAAACAGGTGAAATGTGGTGACTAATTCAGAAAAGAGGTCGATTATAGGCTTATGTCCTTTTCCCAAGTGTCATGCCACCCAAAGCTGTAAAGACCTTCAAACAACAACCCTGACTTTCCGTGATACCCGCCTCACTCTCTGTTTTTGACTTGTTTGGTCTTTCTTAACCCTTTCATGTACACAGCTTCTGTTCTCCAGCTATTCAGTCACTTAACTTGTTTCATAGGCTTCTGATGCCAGGGTGGCTTTGATGGATAAGGGTCAAAGAGACTGTGAACTGGCCAGGTAAATCTCCTGTGAGCAGGATGCAAGAGAAACTGAAAACACTCACTGGCACCTAAGACTGTCTTAGTCACAGTCAGGGTCTGCGTCTCAGCACGCGGTATTCAACATGAAGAGGTACTGAAAATACGGTTGGATGCTAATGAATGAAGGAAGACTTGGACTTGGCTTTCAATCAGGAACAAGATTTGATTGGATATCCACAAAGCTTTAGTACATTCTTCAAAAGAAGAATATGGGCAGTGGAGATATGGGTTTATTTGTCCTTGCTGGGGAAAATGAAGGAGCCAGGAAGATGGCAACCAGAGCCTAGTACCATCACCATTGCTACCACGACCACCACATTTGACATCATCACCATTTCTAATGTCATCGCTACTATTGCCACCACTACCATCATGAATATAACTATCATTATTACTACTATAATTAGTTATCATCACTATCACTATAATTACCACCTTCATCATCATCACTACCTCTACCATCATCATCACAATCCCTGTCATCACTGTGTCTCACCACCATGTGCAAGTACCAATAACAGTACCCCATCACTACCGCTCTCAACATCATCCTGACCGATGTCATTATTGTCATTTTGGGGAAGACTTGAGACCAGGGATAAACTGGAGGGTCATGGGAGGTACTGAGGAAGGAAACAGAGAATCCTCTCTGGGAAGAAAGGAGATTCCATATTAGAAGGACTATGTATAGACACCTTCCATTGAGCTCCCTTGGGAAAGTTGGGACCACAGGGATCAATCATTCAGAAGCTGATTCAGGTCAACTTTTATAAATGTTCTCATATTTGAAATGCCAATGCATGAATTAGAACGTTTTATGAGGAAGTAACCTTTTCACACTGGAGAAACAAAGCAGACTCTAGATTGACCCAGGGACACTGCATGTACTGTAATATACATGCAAATGTACAAAAGAAGTGTTTTTGTTTATTTTATTTTTGTTTGCTTGCTTGTTTGTTTTTTCATTGAGCTCTATAGCAAGAACTTTGTCAAATTCAGGGTGCAAAATAATTCTTAGTGATTAGAGTGGCAAATGTACCTGTGCCAATAGTTCTTGAGTAGGGACTCTGTTTCCAGAGTGTATTGCCAGTAACTAGAGACACTTGGTTATCACTTTGTGGGAGGATGCTATTGGCAAGCGCATCAGCAGATACCTGGATCTACTTTGTTCTGGAAGGTAAAGAACAGTCTCTACCACCAAAGAGCTGTGCAGATGAAAATGTTTACAGTTCTGAGATTCTAAAGCCCTGGTCTATTCTTAGGAAGTGTGTTATTTTCTTCTGTTGAGAAGTGAGGGGAATTTTGGACGGTTAAACAAGCTGGCTCCCATTCACCAGGTAGGAGTTCCTTAGGCGAGAAAACAAAATATCCTGCCTAGTGTACTTTTTGCATGGCAATGGTTTTTCACTTTCTTCCAAGCTTCTTTAAAGGCGGTAAAACTCATAAGGAAACACCTGGAAAACGTGCATGAAACGCAGTTTTGTTTAATTCTCTAGTAGGCTGTGTTGAATGCACCTTGGGTTTATCCTGGTTTTGCAGAAGTCGTGATGCTTTGGAGTGCTGAGGATGAACACAGAGGACTGATATTTTCTTGATTTTTTTTCCCTTAGTGGTCTAGTTTCTTTATTTTATACATGATTTATGAATAGTTAGGGTGGCCATGGAACCAGTTTGCCCAGAACAGTTGTGATTGGCCGGTAGTGTTCTTGGATGACCAGACATCATACTTTAGTTTTTGTGAAAAACATTCTGGCTCGAAGAGTAGATCACATGGTACCCTGATTTTGATCAATTGACACTTCGGTGATTCATTGGCACCATTTTACAGAATAGCTATAGTCGGAGTCGTGTCTATTTAAAAACAAGTTTCCAATAGTATATGATTTTATTAATCTATATCCCCATTGTACAGCACCGAATAACTTTACTAGACTAGGGATATCTTCTGTGTCTCAAGCTACTTTCTCTTACGATAACAAGCCACATTTTAGACTTGTTTGTGCAAATCCTGCAGATTGAGTTTATGGCCATGCACAAAAGTGAATGACTCGCAAAGGGCCTTATTCCAGTCCATTGTCCAACACAATAACACATATCTACCAAACGGCGCCTCTCCATTTGATATTTCATACAAATGCTTGTGAGAGTACGGCTATCTCGATATTATCTCTGTGTTATGGGGTAATGCTCAGTCCTTTTTTCTCTTCGTTTATCAGCTCTACCTTCTCAACCACTGCCCTTGCTTCCACTTTGATTTGCCCAAAGAGACGGTTTTGAAACTATTTCATTGGTTTCCCGAACGACATAAAAATGATAGATCTGATTAGACAAATCCATATTTTAAAGATTTGATATACAACATCTCAACATTGAATACTTTTAGCAGGGAATAATATGCGTTCTATGGAGCTTTCTGGTCATAAAGACCACAAACCACCTCCTATTTATCTGGGTGATGTGTTTCCCTTGCCGTGGGCTGCTCTACATTGTTCTCTTCTCAGCTCTTTGGGGGAGTTGTTTGTTCAGCAAGTGCTATGTATAGTAAATTGCCATATGCGTTTATGTTCCTGTATAAATAATGAACAATTCTGCACTCACAGACACTGTGATAGCTGCAGCAATAATATATATCACTTGTTTTCTAGCAAAAAATGTTCAGAAGAGTTTTACCTTGCTTCAGCAGATAAGATGTATCAGGTTGGCTGTGACCTTATTTTTCTTCCTGGAAAGACTCGTCATAAGTCATTCGTGTGATTGCGTAGAAAACATACTAGTTGCTTAGAATGCAAGAAAAATGTAGTATTCACTATGTTGAATCTCAAAAACCACCTTATTCTCTTTTTCCACTTAATACCCTCCCAAATGGGAGGTTTCTATGTTAAATAATTAGGAGAGACCTTTCCCATTTCTTCTCTGTCTTCACCATGTAATAGTCAATAAATACCATACATTACCATAAGAAGAATGTGTGAGGGAGGGGGCAGTCATGACTTAAACTAGGCTATGTAACTTACCACCTGTCTGACCTCAAACAGGCTACATCTTCCTCGTTCCCATTTGCTTTATGTGCTTTTCTGTGCGTGATGTGGGGAATCAAACCCATGGCTTCACACATACTGTTTATATAACTTAGTAATTTTTCAACCAAAAGTGTTCTGCCTCAAGCAGTAGATCACATGACACCCTAGTTTTGACCAATTGACACCCTGGTGATGAGCACTCTGCCTCTGGGCCGTGCTCCCAGCCCACGCACCTGCTTTATGAGGCTGACAGAATTTTTCTGATAAGGTCATTGTGGCAGGAGATGAGCCGGTACATATCCATGTCTCGCTGCAGAACAGAGTCAGTCTGAAGAGTGGAACAATTTTCCTCTGTAGGTGTTTCCATATTTCCACCACTGTACATCACATAACTCAGCTGTCCTCCTCTATTCAAGCACCTGTCTGCAGGGCTGGATGATGAGCAACTTAAGGGCAGGAAGCAAAGTGATTCTCATTTGGCTTGCAAGTTGAGCCTAGCAGATAGTATGCATCACACACACACACACAGACACACACACACACAGACACACACACACACTTTTTGTTTTTGAGACAGGGTCTCACTTTATCACTGAGACTGCCTCTTAATGTAGTCTTCCTGCCTCTGTCTTCCAAGTGCTGAAAATACTGGTATGTGTCACCGTATCTGTCTCCTGTGTACATTTCATGAATAACAAATCAGCGCATTTGGTAGTTGCTGAGTGTGGCAACTTATTGTCATTTTTTCCCCTGTCTACACTGGATAGGGGTAGAGAGAAGAAAACCTAACAATGACATCTTCTACCCTCAGGCACTCACAGCAGAACCAAAACAGTCACGGCTCCCTCCACCCTAGACTGCTTTCAGTTTAGCTATATATTTATAACTTCTGTTGCCACTAGGGTTGGTATAAGTGATCCTAAGATGTCTAAAGTCAACCAAGTGATCCTAAGACGCCTAAAGTCAACCCACATTGTAGGGGTACCAGTGAAAACACACACCATATGGTGGGTCTGGTCATCATATGTTCCCCTAGAGCCATCGCAGTACCAAACAATATGTCTTATTTTTCTATCTATACAGGATATGAGAGAGGGTAGAAGGTAAGAGTTATTAAATATTCATTGTGCATAGGCATAAAATTGTTTAAGAACAATTAAGAACAAAGATCCCTCTGAAAATCCTATATTACGAAGTACTCGAAATTACCTACTGACCTGCATTTAAATGTTAGATTTGGCTTTATTCCTCAAATACCATAGGGATTGGTCTATGACTGTGGAACACACACTTTGGGAGGCTCACTGACGTCATCTATACTGGGTAGTGTATCCAAAAGTGGTGAGTTGACCATATAGGAACCTATGAAGATTTCTTCTACATTAACAAGCTTCTCTTGTCCACAGGCACTAGGTTAAGCCCACACTCCACATTAGGTAACTTGTCAGTGGTAGGTAGTCAACAGCTGAGCTATGTGTCTTTGGGGCCACATGAAGACTAACACCACTAATCCTGATTCTAAAGACAGACCTGATTCATGGCATTGTGGACCAGGTCAGTCAGAACAGTGTCAGTAAGGGCTGTGACTACAGCTACACATATGGGCTATGATCAAGACCTTCTCAGAGGCATTTTGAAAAGGATCAGTTTGGCCTGACTCTTCAGACTCACTGTAATCACTGGAAGTCAGTTTCCCCCCTTTCTTATGTCTTTTTCACATTGGGAAAAATATAGGTCATATTTTAGAATTCTGGATATGAAGGTTATTACATTTCTGTAGACTTAACACTTTATAGCCAGGGACCAAAAAAAAATGATTCTTATGAATGTTTAATAATTCTCGATATTTTACTAAGAAAAAGAATCTCAACAAAATGTAGCCTTCAATATATAAGGCCACAGTGCCAGAGGTCTTAATTGCATGTAGACAGACACACAAAATAATTTATATGTAATAAGCTGTTTTCTAGAATGGTTAGAATATAACACTCTGTTATGATCTGAGTATGAAATGTCCCCCATAGGCTTAATATTTAAACAGTTGGTCCCCAGATGGTGGTGCTATTTGGGGGGTATGGAAACTTTGGGGGCTAGGGCCTTGCTGGAGGGTGTAGGCTACTGGGGAGAAGTAGGTCATAAGAGCCTATCCTAGCTATACTTTCAAACTAATCTGTTTCTCAGCTTCCTGACCCACCAAGACGCGAGGTCACATGCTCCACCTGCTGCACCTTTCTGGTAACAACGGGCTACATCCCCTCAAAACTGTGAACTAAAATAAATCCTTCCCTTTTGAAATTGTTTACCGTCGAGCCTTTGGTCATAGGGATGGGAGAAGTCACTGACGCGCATTCTGGTAAGACAGAGAGAGGAGAGAGCTTACCTACCAAAGGCTGCATTTGGGCTTATTAAAATTGAACCGAGTAAAATTTTCCCCTTGACAATATCAAAATTCTTGAGTTTTTCAAGTTGGAAATTATGAACATCTGTTAACATCAAAGGATATGTAGTGAGAAGTTCTAATAATAGAGAGCGTTCGCCTGTTGCCAGAGTGTTACAACCAAGAGCTTGGAGTCAATGAGGGAACAGAGGTGAGCCGATCAATTTGCATGACAGCCAGAAGGCTTCCAGAAATGCATGGCATCGCATTCTGTCTCGACAGACATCCTGCATCAGCACTCAGATCCTGTCTGGTGTTAGAGACCGTGTATTCTAGTTTCTCTGCTTTATTTCCTGATAGAAAGACTCCAAGTGACTCTTGCCAAGATGCCCCTGCCCTGGTAGGGGTGAGTCAGCTGGTGTGCTGGTCACAGGCAGGGAGCATCCTCCATAGTGTAAGAAGATGTATTATTTGGTACTGCGATGACTCTAGAGGGAGCATATGATGACCAGACCCATCATATGGTGTGTGTTTTCGTTGGTACCACTACAATTTGGGTTAGGTTTAGACATCTTAGGATCACTTATACCAATCCTAGTGGCAATAGAAATCATCAATATAGAGCTAAACTAAAAGCAGTCTGGAGAAGAGGGAGCTGTGATTGTTTTGATTCTGTTGTGACTACCTGGGGGTAGAAGATGATACCATTGCTAGGTTTTCTTCTGTTTTTAGTCAGGTCCAAGAGGAGCCTGATGGGTTGATTGCTCCATCCATAAGGAGAACAGATATCTTAGGGTGACTCTCTGTAGATCCCTGCACTTCACAAAACAGGATACCTGAAGGATGTGGGTATAGCAGCTTGCAGACCATGGTCCGAGGAAGAAGCTGTATGGTGCACTACAGCCATGACTATGAGGTACCACTTAGAATCTGTTTACTTCCTACCCACATGAGTAGTTCTGAGTCTGCTAAAACACAGCCGAGCAGGCAGGTGGGCGACCTTAGATGCCTCTGTGCGTAGATGAAGCCCTGAACTTAGAGGACCCTCATCAATACATGTTGTCTGGGTTTTGGAAATGGAGCCCATGTAACAGTAGAGCTGAGTGAGCTGCACATGGCCAACTGGTCAGTATAAGCCACAATCTCTTGATAAAGGAAAGCGTTAACATAACCAACAAGTGCACAAGTCCAAAGTCCCCCACTTTGATCTCATTAACACACACACACACACACACACACACACACACACACAAAATGAAAAAAAAAAACCCTATTTTCTTTATGCTATTCTCTCCCAGGAATTTTAAGCAGCTGAAGGAAAAGAAAAATAGATTGTGTTAGTAAGAAAACACTCGTCAGTGACATTTTCAGGAGGAATGGAATATTAACTAAGTATTGGTACAGATGCAAGAAAGCACAATGCCCAACACTCCACATTTATCTCATGAACTTCTTCTTAATATTAGCAGGGGAAATTAAAAAAAAGAAAAACTCCTCTGCTTTTCCTAAGCAGTGGAGTTTTCTTACTTATTGCTTATGGTGATTGCTAGTCAAGACGATCATTGCAGTCATTGTAGCTGTTTAGGCAGGTGGCAAGTGCAATCAGATTGGAGTATGAAGCATCCCTGGTTCCATTTTCCAAGTGTCTATATAGAGCTGCTCCATCACCAGCTACTGGCTGAGTTCAGGGCAAGGGCACAAACCCCTCTCTCTGTGCGATTCTGCACTGTTCCTTCTATTACAGGACCTTGTGAGAAAGGCCTTCATTCTGGCGCTGTCAGAGTTATAATCACGATCTCACAGAGAGAAGCAGAAGGCTATGAGATGTACAGAACTCAGCTGTGAGCAGGCCCCAAGGCTGAGATGCCAATCATGTGGCTCCAGCCTTTATTCATCAGACCTAATCTGCTGGGTAACCCCTTCCTTTCTCCATACGTGTGATGGTTGGTGTTCTCCCGCACCACAAATGGCCATGCGCATTCTGAACTTTTATGAATCCCCACAAAATACTGCACAGAAATAAAGAGGGTGACATTGCAATTTTATGGGCATCCATAAAGTACATTTTTATATGCAATTGGGTAACGAATCAGCCTTTTAGAGGTTTCAACATTTGTCCTTTTACAAAGAAAATGTGACTTACTCAATTTTGAAGAAATGTCTGAACTCATGGAAAGAGACTTGATGCCTCTAGACTATCATTCCGTAAGTGATATTACCGTGGTTCAAAGTCTGTGCTCTCAAAGGATCAGCACAGATAAAGTTATCCACTGCCCCAAATCACAAGGTGCAGGTTTGTCGCTACTCTTAATGCTTTGAAAGATGCTTCTGATTTCATGTGCATAGTCAGGTAGTCGAGCTTTGGTTTTGGAGTCACTGTTTTGATAGAACTAGCTGATATCTTCACAGCATCCTTTCTCCTTATGCAATATGCATACGAGCATATCCAGCAATCATATTCTTGATCTCCTGGAGAATTGCCCCATAGACCAAGTAAAACATAATTTACCACAATTAATTATAAAGCCACGAATCAGAAGCATCTCAAACACACACAATTCCCAACGAAGTTTTAAGTAGAATTATTTTTTTTATTATAAAGCATGTGCACATTATATAATCTAAGCATGAAGCTCACAATGAAGGATGTAGTTTAGACATATAACCATAGTATACCGATGGAACACTCTTAGACCTTAGAGAGTCTCATATTGTGCACATTTGTGGGTATACATCTATCCATGAAAATTTAAAGTATTTATTTTTCTTATTTATGTTCGTATGTGCATTGTGTGCATGGACGTGCATGTGTGTGTGTGAGTACCTGTAGAGTCCAGAAGAGGGCATCAGATCCTCCTAGAGCTAGAGTTACGGGCCACATGGGCTGCCTGATGGAACTGATCCTTTGCAAGAGCTGCAAGTATTCTTAACTGCCGAGCCATATCTCTAGCCCCATCCATATAAAAACTGCTTTGAGATGATAATATACTTACACAGTTTCCCCCTTCCCTTCTTCCCTCAGACCCTCCCATGTACCCACCCACCTTGAGCTCTTTCAAATTCATGGTCTCTTTAATTGTTGATTTTTTCCTGTATATAATTGTTTATTTCCAAACATATACAAGCAACCTAGGCAGCCTGTATAATGCTATTTGTATATATACAGTTTAAAATACACATGCTTTTCTACTTGCGAGATACTGAAACGTGGTTTTGAACTTAGTGTTGCAGTGGGTGGAGTTAAGACTTTACCACCAACCATGCTACTGTACTCACGCCTCTTTAACGTTTGGTGTTATAGGACTTTCTCTCAAGCTCTGAGCATTTTGGGGGAGTTGGAGTATATGTGTCAGTGGTCTTACTATCACAACCTGAAGTATTTCGGAAGAGGGGAGGTTTCTTTTGATTTAGAATTCTGGCGGCTCCATTCTTAGCATTTGCTGGCCCTGTTGCTTTTCTTCTGTGGTGAGAAGGAGAGGTCTATGAGGAATCCCATAATCCCCTTCAAGAGCACTTCCCCCATAACGTAAGGGCCTTCTGCAAGGCTCTACGCCCTAAAGGAGCAGTCACCTCCCAAAGGTACCAAGATAGGGAATATAGCTCAGGACATTCAAAACCCAAAGCAGAGCAGCAGTTCGAGTGGTTGCTTCTTGCCCTAACCTCTTTTCTATCTGACTGCACACTTTACCCCGTTTTTTAGAGCTTCTTGCCGATTCGTCTCCAGCTCCATCGTTTCTAGTCTCACTGGTCTTTTCAGTTCAGTTTGTTTGCTTATGCTCCCATGAAAATATTTTCATTTTAAATGAACTTTATTTTCCTGATTTTAAAGTGCATATGGCATCCGCATAAATTCCAACGTTAAAAAAATGCTCGAGAGTGAAGAATTTCTTTCTCCCGTTTCCCTCAGTGATTGTCCTCTTCGTTTCCTGCCTCCCAACCAACTGTGGCAGGCACTGCTGTTGCGCTTGCCTAATGTATGTTTCTAGACTTTAGTTTTGCATATAGAAACAAATGCCAACACCCGTGTCTATTTTTACCTTTTCTACATAAAATGTGGGGAGACACACACACACACGACACATATATATGTTCGGTGCATTGTTTTCTGTTGTATGTGTATTGCTATTGTTCTAATATGATATCTACCTTTGTAGCCCAGGCTAGCTTGGAACTCACCGTGCAGCCCAGGCTAGCCCCAAACTTGTGATTCTCTTGTCTGAGTGTAAGGATTACAGATTTTTCTTTTATTTGTTGATTTGGAGGTCCCCCCTCTCTCTTCTATCAGGTTCTGTGTAACTGGATTTATGTTGAAGTCTTTGATCCACTTGGACTTGAGTTTTATGCGGGCGGATAGATATGGATTTATGTGCATTCTTCTACATGTCGACGTCATTATGCCAGCACCATTTGTTGAAGATGCTTTCTTTTATCCATTGTATAATTTTGACTTTGTCAAAAATCAGGTGTTCATAGGTGTGTGGATTTACATCCGTGTCTTCAATTCGATTTCATTGATCCACCTCTCTGTTTTTATGCCAACACCACACAGTTTTTCCTACTATCTCTCTAGAGCAGAGTTTGAAATTAGGGTTGGTGATACCTTTGGATGTTCCTTTATTGTACAGGATTGTTTTAGATATCCTTGGGTTTTTGTTTTACCATGTAAATTTGAGTATTGTTCTTTCAAGGTCTGTGAAGAACTGTGTTGGAATGTTTATGGGGATTGCACTGAATCTGTAGATTGCTTTTGGAAAGATTGCCATATTTACTGTTAATCTTATAGCCTATGAGCATGGGAAATCTTCCCATCTTCTGTTATCTTCTCCAATTTCTTTCTTCAAAGACTTGAAGTTCATACAGGTCTTTCACTTGTTTGGTTAGAGTTACCCCAAGATATTTTATATTATTTGTAGCTGTTGTAAATGGTGATGTTTCTCTCATTTCTTTCTTAGCCAGTTTATCATTTGTGTATAGGAGGGATACTGATTTTTTTTTTTGAGTTAATCTTGTATCCTGCCACATCACTGAAGGTGTTTTTCCACTATAGGAGCTCCCTAGTAGACTTTTTCGGGTCACTTATGTATACTATCATATCATCTGCAAATAGTGAATGATTGACTTCTTCCTTTCCAATTTGTACCTCATTCATCGCCTTTTGTTGTCTTATTGCTCTAGCTAAAACTTCCAGTACTATATTGAATAGATATGGAGAGTGGACAGCCTTGTCTTGTTCCTGATTTTAGTGAGATTGCTTTGAGTTTCTCTCCATTTAATTTTATGTTGGCGTTCGACTTCCTGTATATTGCTTTTATTATGTTTACATGTGTTCCTTGTATCCCTGATCTCTACAAGACCTTTATCATGAAGGGGTGTTTGGTTTTGTGGAAGACTTTTATAGCATCTAATGAGATGATCGTAAGATTTCTTCTTTCGGTTTGTTTATATGGTGGATTACATTGGTAGATTTTTGTATGTTGAAACATCCCTGTATCTGTGGGATGAAGCCTACTTGATCATGGTGGATGATTTTTTGATGTATTATTGAATTTGGTTTGCCAGCATTTTATTGAGTATTTTTGCATCACTGTTCATGAGGAAGATTGGTTTATAATTCTCTTTCTTTGTGTAGTCTTTGTGTGGTTTGGGTATCTGGATAATTGTAGCCTCATAAAAGGAGTTTGGCAATGCTCCTTCTGTTTCTATTGTGTAGAACATTTTGAGGAGTATTAGTATTAGCTCTTGTTTGGAAATCTGGTAAAATTCTGCACTGAAACCGTCTGGTCCTGCTTTTTTTTGCTTGGGTGACTTTTAATGACTGCTTCTATGCCTTTAGGGGTTATACATTTATTTAAATTGTTATCTGGTCTTGGTTTAATTTTGGTATGTGATACCTATCAGGAAAGTTGTCCATTTCCTTTAGATTTTCAAATTTTGTGTAGTACAGGTTTTCGAAGCATGACTTAATGATTCTCTAGATTTTCTCTGTGTCTATTGTTATGTTCCCCTTTTCATGTCTGATTTTGTTAATTTGAATATTCTCTTTCTGCCTTTTAATTAGTTTGGATAAAGTTTTGTCTATTTTGTTGATTTTCTCAGAGAACCAACTCTTTGTTTCATTGATTCTTTATATTATTCTCTTTGTTTCCATTTTTTGATGTTAACCCTGAGTTTGATTATTTCTTGCTGTCTACTTCTCTGGCATGTGTTTGTTTCATTTTGTTCTAGAGCTTTCAGGTGTGTTGTTAAGTCGCTAGTGTGAGATTCCTCCAAATTCTTTATGTAAAATTATGTGCTAAAACCATCTGTTTCTGTCATTTAGTGCTTTGAACTTTCCTGTTAACACTGCTTTTATTGTGCCACATTAAGTTTCGGTATATTTTGCATTCATTTTCATTGAATTATGTGAAGCTTTTAATTTTTCTTTACTTCTTCCTTGATCTATTGGTAATTCAGTTGAGAACTATTCAGTTTTCATGAGTTTGTAGGCTTTCTGTAGTTCATGTTGTTGTTGAATTCTAACTTTAACCCATGGTGATCTGATAAGATACAGGGGATTGTTCCAGTTATTTTGTATCTGTTGAGATTTGTTTTGTGATCAAGTATGTGGTCAATTTTAGAAAAGGTTCCATGAGGTGCTGAGAAGAAGGTATATGCATTTGTTTTTGGGTGAAATGTTCTGTAGATGTATGTTAAGTTCATTTGAGTCATAACATTTGATAGTTTCCTTCTGTTTTTTTTTCTTTCTGTCTGGCAGATCTGTCTGTTGTTGAGAGCAGGGTGTTGAAGTCTCCCACTATTAATGTGAGGGATTTGATGTGTGATTTAAGCTTTGATAATCAATCAATCTTTCTTTCTTTCTTTCTTTCTTTCTTTCTTTCTTTCTTTCTTTCTTTCTTTCTTTCTTTCTTTCTTCTTTTTTTGTTTTTGATTTTTTTGAAATAGGAATTCTCTTTGTGACAGTCTTGGCTGTCCTGGAACTTGCTCTGTAGACCAGGCTGGCCAAAACCTCACAGAGATCCATCTGCTTCTGCCTCCCGAGTGCTGGGATTAAAGTCATCTGTCACCACCGCCAGGCAGGTAAGATTTCTTTTATAATTGTGGGTGAGCTTGAATTTATTTTAAAGTCTATTTCGTTAGATATTAGGATAGCTACACCAGCTTGCTTCTGAGATCCATTTGATTGGGAAATCTTTTCTCAACTCTTTACTCTATGATAATGTCTATCTTTCAAGTTGAGGTTTGTTTCTTGGATGTGGCAGAAGGATGGATCCCGTTTTCATATTCATTCTGTGAGCCTGTGTCTTTTTATTGGCAGATTGATTCCATTGATATTAAGAGAGATCAATGATCAATGATTGTTAATTCTTACTAATTTTTAGTTTTGGTGGTTGTGGTAGTATGAGTTTCCCTTCTTTGGGTTTTGCTGGTGTGAGATTATCTATTGCCTATGTTTTTGTGGGTGTAGCTAACTTCCTTGGGTTTGAGTTACCCTTATAGTATTTTCTGTAGGGTTGGGTTTATAAACAAATATTGTTTAAATCTGTTTTTTTTCATGCAATATCTTGTTTTCTCCATGTATGGTGATTGAAAATTTTTCTGGGAATATTAGTTTGGGCTGGCATCTACAAAACGTATTACCAAGCCTTTCTGGCTTTTAAAGTCTCCATTGAGAAGTTGGGTGTAATTTTGATAGGTCTGCCTTTATATGATTTCTTGGCCTTTTTCCGATGCAGCTCTTAATAGTCTTTCTTTAGTCTGTATATTCAGTGTTTTGATTATTATGTGGTGAGGAGACTTTCTTTTGTGGTCCACTCTTTTTAGTGTTCTATAAACTTCTTACACCTTTATAGGCATGTCCTTTTCTAGGCTGGGAAATTTTTCTTCTATGATTTTGTTGAATATATTTTCTGTGCCTTTGAGCTGGAATTCTTCTTCTTCTTCTATTCTTATTATTCTTAGATTTTTTTTCATGATGTACTAGATTTCCTAGATGTTTTGTGATAGGAAATTTTTGATTTAATATCTTCTTTGACTGATGAATCTATTTCCTCTATCGTCTCTTCAATGCCTGAGATTTTCTCTTCCATCTCTTGTATTCTGTTAGTGATATTTGCATCTGTGGTTCTTATTCACTTACCTAGATTTTCCCTTTTCAGAATTCCCTCGGTTTATGTTTCCTTTATTTCTTCTATTTCAGTTTTCAAGTCTTGAATTGTTTCCCTCATCTATTTTTTTTTTTGTTGGCTTTCCTGGCTTTATTTATGGAATTTATTGATCTCTTCCATTTTTTGTCTGTCTTTTCCTCAACATTTTAAAGGGAATTTTTCATTTCCCCTTTAACAGCCTCTATCATCTTCATAAAGTATTTTTTAAAGGTCATTTACTTGTGTTTCAGCTGCACTGGAATGTTCAGGTCTTGCTGTTGTAGGATCACTGGATTCCACTGGTGCCATATTGCCTTTTCTGTTATTTTATATTTTCTTATACTGGCATTTGTACATTTGGATCTGGGATGATTACAGGTTTCGGTGTTAATTTTTACATTTACCTTTGTTGGAGGAGTGTTTTGTTCCTTTATTGCCTGCTTCCTTTATTGTCTTCTGGCTGTATGATAAAGGGTTCTGGTGACTGGCAGATCTTTAGGTCCAGTAGGATGTCTCAGCTGACATTTGTAGGGATTTGGGTGTCTAGATCCAGCCGATCCTCTTCCTTCTAACTGGTGTGGGCTGTACTTCTGTCTATGGAGTCTGCTGGAGTTTTGAGGAAGGGCTGACCATATGGAGGCTAATGAGGTGGGTAGGGTTGGGTGGCAGAATGGGTCTTGGGGGAACAGAATCCAGTGGTTGGTGGCAATGGTGGTAGAGTCTACAGACAGATCTTTCACCTGCTGGCTAGGTGGTGGGGATTGCCGACAGTATTAATTTTTAGGGGATACATTTCATCAGCCCAGAGAGCATTGCTATGAAGTTTGATCTCACATTTTCCTGAGTAGGAATTCAGTTGTCTCAACAGTATTTAGAGAATAATCCATCTTTTTCCAATTTATTTGACATGTCATGTTACCCCCAGAATAAATTCGTATAAGCAAACATGTCTGTAATAAGTCTTTCTCTCTCCGACCAGCCGGGTCCCAAATAATGACACAGAGACTTGCTATTAATTATGAGAACTTGGTCTTAATTTAGGCTTGTCCCACCAGCTCTCACAATTTAAATTAACCATTTATATTAATCTATTTTGTCTCATGGCTTTTTGCCTTTTTTTCCTTTTCGTATGCCTGACTCTCCCCATGTCTTTCTGGTATCTCCTTTCACACATAGATTCATTTCAAGTTTCCTCTGTCTGCCCAGAAGTCCCACTTATTTCTCTTGCCTAGCTAATGGTAATTTAGTTCTTTATTAAATAAATCACAGCAATATTTTTTTCCCACAGTGTACAAATATCCCACAACACAGGTCTCTTTGAAGAAAGGCTATTTTATTTCACTGATTGATTTGTCTGGGGCAGACTGGCACAGTACTATTTTAATTTCTCTACTCTTCAAGTGGATTTTGTTAGCTAGTGTGGGGAATGACCTTTTCCCCCAATGTTTTTATTATTTTCTTGTTTTTTATTTTATGGCTGAACTTTACAACTAATTAGTCATGGTCAAAAATCTCTTTCTATAGTTTTAGAGTTGTATTAAATTTACAGGCAAAACCATGAGTAAATTGTATCCTTATGCAGGCTTCTATGCAGAATATAGAATGCCTACTGATTGACCCTGTTGTTCAGTCTGGTTCTGTAATTTCTCTGCTTCTTCTACAGTTGAATCAAAGCACCTAATTTATTTTGAGGATTCTATTATGAGGGACTATATTCCTCTGTTTTCATTATAGTACCTTGCTGGCTACGTATGCATTAGTTTGCTTCTGATATTTATAAACTAGTCTACTTGGTTTTCTTTTATATTTTATTATAGGATATTCCAACACACATACACACACTCACTTATTCACACACGTACGAAGGTCACAATGCACAATTCATCCTGGGCTTTCACTAAGCCAAGCAATCATCACTCCATAGCCAATTCTTTACTGTTCCCCACCATTCATAGATTATGAAACTTAAGCATTTTATTTTAGTATGCATTTCTAGAAGATGTGAACTGTCTCTTAAAAGTGTACATATAAAATAATATCACATTTGAATAATGGTGGCAACAGTCTCTTGATATCATTGAACATATTCATGGCATACATTTCCCCCACTGTTTATAAGTTAAAAAAAGTTTTTTGGCCAGGTGGTGGTGGTACATGCTTTAAATCCCGAACACTCAGAAGGCAGAGGCAGGCAGATCTCCGAGTTCAAGGATATCCTGGTCTACAGGGTGAGCTCTGGACTGTAGCACAAATTCTAATAGTTCTTAATAATAAAAGTTTGGAGTCAACTATCAGGAGGTGAAAGATGAAGGATCAGAGAAGCAGAATGGCCAGTCCCTAGAATTCTTACTTTCTCTAACAATGCTCAGGTCAAAGGGGCGATCCTGTCCTCAGATTGCCTCTTATGACTGACTGCTTTAGACTACTGCCTCAGACTGCATGCCCAGATTTACTGCTTCCAACTGCTTGCTCAGACGACACTGACCTCCTCTCTCCTCTCACTTTATACTCCTCTCTCTTCCCAGCCATATCACTCCTGTCTCCACTTCCCTAGCGCCTGGATTAAAGATGTGGGAGTCCAAGTGTGAGCTCTGTTTCTTTTTTAGACTGGATCAATTTTGTGTAGCCCAGGGTGGCTTTGAACTAAGAGAGATTCGTCTGCCTCTGTCTCCCTAGTCCCAGGATTAAAAATGTGGCCTATAGTGGCTTAGCTCTACAATCTGATCTTCATACAAGCTTTATTTGTTAAAAACACAAACAAAATCTCACTACATTGGGCAGCCAGGGGTACACAGAGAAGACCTGTTTTAAAAACCAAAACAAAACACTAAACCACAGACAAACAAACAAACAAAAATCAAACCAAACCAAAACAACAAAAATCACTGCTCTTGTGGAGGGCCTGAATTCAGTTCTCAGCATCTATATCAGGTGGTTTACAACCACCTGCAGCACCAACTCTAGAGTATGCACACACACACATGGACATAATTAAAAGTAAATACCAAAAAATTTTTTTATTAGTACATTAATCAAATGTGGTTTCGTGCAGCCAAGGTTGGCTTTGAACTGATTCAACTGCCTTTATCCTCAAGGTGCTGAGATGATAGGGACATTGCCACTCCTGCTTGCAAGTTATTTTGTAATAGTTTCCTTAAACAGGAGATGAAATCCATGCACTGTAATTTTTTCTTCTGGTTTATTGCTAGTTCTTTCTAACTCTCTTGATGGCGTTAGAAGCTTGCTGTTTTGCTGCGTTGGACATGACTGGCTCTTGACTGGTTTCTCTCTCTGTCCCTATTCCTCTTATGTAATATAGCTTTCCTGTGTTCTCATGAATGAAATGTTCTTCTTGTATAATATTTTCTTATGACTTTCCTGCAATGCTGGATCAGTTGTCTTTAACTCCCTTAACTTTTGTTCCTCTTGAAATATTTTTCTTTGCATATTTTGTAAACGATAACTTTGTGGGCTAGAGCAAACTTGTTTGATAATTATTTGCTTCCAGGGATTGGAATTGGTCATTTCCTGCTTTCCTGCTTTTAGAACTGCTTACAAAAAGTCCAGCATTATTCTGATGCTTCTTCCTCTGTATGTGAGTTGGTATTTTCCATTATGACTTTAAGTACTGTTTCTTTGGTTTGTATTTTGGACATCTGACTGTTGTGTGTTGAGGAGGGGGTTTTTCTCTGGTCATATCTGTTTGGGCTTTTAAATGCTTCTTGTATTTGGATGTCTATTTCATTAGATTTGTGAAATTTTCATCTATAATTTAATCAAATAGATTTGTAAGCCTATGGGCTTTATCTCAGCTTTTTTGTAACTCATTGATATTTAGGTTTGGTCTTTGAATGTCTTTCTTGGAAGTTTTGGGTGTGATCATTATTTTTTAATAAATGTTTGTGTATATTATCATCTCCCATCCCTAAAATTTATTCTTCTGCGTGGCCTTGTCTGTTGACGATGTTTTCTTCCCATTTTCTTTTTAAATTGACTTACTTATTCTTTTAGTTCCAGAATTTGTTTTTCTCTCCCAGTGTTTCAATTTCCTTGATGATTTTTTCTTTCATGTTTAAATATTTTTCTTTCAAGTTGCTGATTGTTTTACTCATGTTAGCAACATTTTTGTCTAGAACCTGAAGTGATTTCTTTATCCACGTATCTGAGTCCATTACATAATGTTGACTCTTTTTAGAAGTAGGGTTCTAAAATACTTTCCCAGCATTCAATCTATCTCACTGTCTCTGTAGTTTTGCACTGAGAAACTGCGAGTTTGTGTGGTGTGTTAGTGAATGCTGCGGGATCGTGTGTGTGTGTGTGCTGCAAGTGTGTGCCTGCATGTGTGTGTGCTGTGTGTGTGCCTGCATGTGTGTGTGCTGTGTGTGTGCCTGCATGTGTGTGTATGTGTGTGTGTCTGCACGTGCGTGTGTGTGTGTTTGTATTTATTAGGATGTGTGTTTGTATTTATTAGGTTGTGTGTTTGTATTTATTAGGATGTGTGTGTCCCCTTTCCCTGATGTTTCTGTTTATTTTATGTGAGCCCTCCTGGTGAGTTAGTTGTCTTTGTTTGGATTCGTGTTTAGAAGAAAGGGTAACTGCAGTAACAACTATGATGGTTTGACACACCTATGCTTTTGTTATTTGTTTGCTTTTGATCCTATTTCTATTTTTATGAGGGGATTCTGGAAGAACCATAACTGTTATTGTTTCTTAACTTTAACAGAAATGTGTGGTTTTTAAAAAGTTTCTAGCTCAGCCTTACGGACTGTTTTGTAGATGGAAAGATCATACCATCTGCTTCCTATTTTTTTTCTTATTTCTGAGTTCTGTTTTATTCTTATATTGTTCTATTGCTGATCTTGTCTTTCTGTCCTAAACTTCTGTAATTTCACTGAAGGTTCCAATTGTAATATTCCATAAATTTTGCCCTTTTCCATTTCAGTCTGGTTTTAATGTGCACCAATGGCTAGATTACTCAGATACTTTCTTTTGTGCCCACATTCTTAAAATAAAAAAAGTAGGCTTGTGATGTGAGAAGATGCTGTAGCTTCTTCCACTTCCTCTGTGGGTCCCTCTGCCTTCCTGGCGGTCTTCATACCCCTCCACCTGCTTAGCAAATTGCTTCCTAGGGAAAGACAGGTCAGGGTTGGCTGTAGGATCAGCTCTGCAAGATTCACAGCCAGCCAAGCACTGGGCCGAATTCCAGGAGTCCAGCTGAAGAGAGGGAGGAGGGATTATATCAGCTGGAGCGGGGGAGTCAAGGTCATGACAGGGAAACCCCCAAAGACAGCTTACCTGACCCGTAGGAACTCAGACTCTAGACAAGGTAGCTAAGAAGCCTGCATGGGACTGACCTAGACCTACTGCATGTGGGTGACTGTTGGGTGGCTTGGTCTGTTGGTGGGGTCCCAGCAGTGGGACCAGGATCTGTCTGTCCCTGGCATATGAGCTGACTTTTTGGAACCTATTCTCTGTGAGGGACACCTTACTCAGGCTTGATGCAGCAGGGAGGAGCTTGGTCCTGCCTCAACTTGATATGCCATGCTTTGTGGATTCCCAGGGGAGGCCTTACCCTTCCTAAGGAGTGGATGGATGGGGAATGAGATAGAAAGAAAGTCGGGGGAGGATGGGAGGAGAAGGGGGAGGGGAAACTGTGGTTGGTATGTAAAACGTATAAAAATTTAAAATAATAATATAAAACCAACAACAGATGAAAATTTGGAGATGAAAACGATAAAGATCAGCTCTGTTGCTACCTTTCCTTCGGGATGCACCAGCTGGGGGCACTGTGGGAGACTCCCTGGTAAATGGAATGGGAAGTCAGAGAGGCTCCATCAAACATGGTGATGGATGTGTTTGTGATTTCTTGCTATTGCTTATCACTGTGTGGACTCCACAACTATTTCTCCAGTATTCTCTGACCCCCCCAGTCCTTCCTTCCCTTCTTCCTCTTTCACTCTTTCCTCTCCATTTGGCTCAAGGAAGTCTTTGGAGCAGGTATGACGGTACAGGCCTGTAATCCTAGCTACTGCTTGCCGTTGCTCAGGTGGGAGGACGGAAAGTGCAAGGTCTGCCTGGGTTTCAGAGTGGGAATCAAAGGCAGCCTGGAAAAACGCTGGTTTCAGGATAGGCAAAAACAAGGGTTGGGAAATAGCTCAGTGGTAGAACACTTATCCCAGGTTCAGTCATCAGCATTGAGAAATGACAGACAAAGCAAAGTTACAACCCCTCCCCCAAACCAACTAATCAGAGTGTGTGAATACACACATGCATGTGCACGCGTGCGTGCGCGCGCACACACACACACACACACACACAAACACATGAGAGAGAGAGTTAGAAGGTAACATAAAAGGCCATTATTTAAACACTCATGTACATTCACAATTAAATGTGACAGAATCATTGTGCTACACCTCAGAATTGATATCCACAGGCCAGGTGTCTCAAAAATCATATCCCCCCAAGTAGAAGACCAATGATTTCATATAGTGCAATCCATTGCATATTACACATTTTACATTGCTTATCATGATAGAAATGCTATCAATGAAAGAAAATCTGTTATTTCCCTATTGAACTTGGACATAACAACCCGTAAGCAAAATAAATTGTGGTCCTTGTGTTGATTGAGTTCATAAAATTGGTTGAATTGTTTTCTGTTTGACCAAATGTCAAAATCCTCATCCCCTCCACAGCATCAGAGCTAAACTATGAGAAAACATGTATCTCATTTAATGACTTCTGGGGCGGACATTTTGGGCTAGAGCTCATTGAAGAGAGTGTGTTACAACCAGTAATCTAGTTGTTTACTGTGTTTAGGGAAGTGTCAGGCAAGGATACTGACATAAAAATTGCTTCCAGGGGCTGGAGAGATGGCTCAGAGGTTAAGAGCACTGGTTGCTCTTCCAGAGGTCCTGAGTTCAATTCCCAGCAACAACATGGTGGCTCACAACCATCTATAATGAGATCTGGTGCCCTCTTCTGGCCTGCAAGCAAACATCCAGACAGAATGCTGTATATGTAATAAATAAATCTTTAAAAAAAATAAAAATTGCTTCCATTATGACTGGTGTTATATCCTTAGATTATGATCCAGATTACTTGGCATATTAGACACCATGATGGCAAGACAGAGAACAAAGAGTGTCTTAGTGGGTACTCGCACAGCCTCCTGGGGAATGATTTCACAGGCAGAGGGGAAGGAGAGTGGGGACTCTCATCTTCTCAGGTTACAACCTGGGTACCATCATCCTTGCTCTTCACATTTTCAAGTTCTCCTTCTCTGGCAAGGCTGATGAAACGAGGACATTTTATTTGTCTTTAAACCAAGCAGCGTGCCAAGTGTCCTTAAAGATGGGGTGCTCTTGAATCATTAAAGGCCAGCGGAGAGGCTGCAATGAAATATGCTGTTTTCTGACATTCTGTAGCATTGCCCTTCACTGCAGCTGCCAAAAGTGAGCAGCTGCTTCTTGCGTTCCCCTGCCATTTCCCAGCTTCGCGGAAAGAGGTCAGCTCTGTTTTCTCATTATGGATCTTTCCACCGGCTAGGCATCTGGATTCATCGTCCTCCTGTATCCTAACTCGACATTTTCGTTACCTCCTAAATGACATGATAGACAGCTGGGGCTACCCACGGCAAACACTGTTCCCAAGCGTGTCCCCGGGGACAAAGACCCAGAGGTTTATCCTCCAGACATCCAGCCTATGGGATGTATGGATCATGGTATTTTTCCATTGAGCCAGAACGTAGCCTGGGTTTTGAGGGCATGGACCAGAGAAAAAGGCGAGGAGACAGATCCACCATTTGATTCTGCTTCACCCCGTTTCCGACATTTGCCAGAAGTCAGCACCTGAAGATGAGGAATAAACACGGGGCTCCTCTGCTTCCTTCCCAGCAAAATCTGAGCTGCAGAGCGGCAGGAAGGTGTCGCTCAGGGTGGTGTTTTACCACTATCCATTTTCTCCTTCAACGTGTGAAAGACATTTGAAGCTGGAAATCCCCCTTTAAATACTTTGAGTTAAAGATCAGGAATGTAATTCACCTTCATAGAACTCGACTGTGAGCCTGCTTGCCTTAGGACAGACTCTAGGGACATACTAGTGATGGGTATTTCGGAGTTAGATCTGAGGGATCCAAGTCCACAGGAGAGCCAGAAGCAGACCTAAATATATCAGGACTTTTCTAGACTGCTTCTGAAAATGCTTTAGAGCTCCCCTGATGGCGTTTGGAATTCTATTACTAAACTTCCATCATTTTAGCCAAGGCTAGTCCCACACTGAGTTGTCCCTAACCAGTTCAAGTGGACAACAGGTCAAACTTCCCTCTTGCTTCTGTGGGTAAGAGATTGAGGAGCAGAACTGAGAGGATGCTATTTGATGAAGGATTTAAGGGAGGGAACAGTGAAGAGTTGGTGGGCAGCATGAAATGGGACGCACACACAAAAAATGGACAAGCATGGCCCCATTGTTACCATTTTGCCAATCAGTGGTCCTGGTTAGGATCCACAATTAGGTTCATCTGAACTACTGGAGAAAACGTAATGTTATCCACACACTAAGGCTCTAAGGGATTCTGGGCATAAATAGAACCACACATTGATTTAGCATCTTAATTTTTCTGCGTTGATGTCTATGTTGGCATTGCAGTATCTCAAACCATGTCTTAGTTTCTGGACGTGTTCTAGACCCTTAGGACTCATGGTGTGGTCCAGACCTGCAGCGTCACCAGCTGAAATGTGTTAGAAATGGGGATCCCTCCCTGGACCAGGTGAGCACCAATTAACAAATCACAGCTCTGGACCACCTCCTACAATTAGCTGCACAGGAAAGTATTTGTTAGGGCAGGACAAAGTGACCTTTGTAGTGAATTCCGGACAAGATTGCATTTTCTCATTAGTGGAGCCAAACTGCTTCCCATGGCCCCGTGTGGGATGGGGTTAATGCTCATTTAGTGCACATCTGGCCTCGCTAGTAAAAAGGATTAAGAGCTTTGAAAGAGAAACAACATCCTAACATTTCTGCTACTGAAACTGTTTAGTCCTCGGATAAAGATATTTCACTGGAAACCCTGGAGCCATACCAAACACTTGCTTAATTTGTGATTTTTTTCCATATGAGTAGAAAAGTGATTGATGCCATCTGCATCTAGAAGGCCCTATCTTCTCTTCCAGCCCCAGAAGTCTGCATGCAAACTCTTACCTCACAACCAGGGAAGCATGTCCGGGGGCTGGTCTGTCCTTGTTGACTCTCTAAATGAGCTTCATATCAGGATGATAATGATATTATTGACTGAGAACTCCCAGAGCCCCTAGATAAAATGTATTGCAAAACTTGCATTTAAAATATGAATATTTCGATAAAAGCCCTTAACATATTGCTGATACTAAGAAATGACAGATTTTGTGCCTGTTTAATCAGGAGGGAGGCAGCTCTTCCTATTGTTATTTTTCTCTTCAGAACTATGTAGTTTTTATTTAATGTTTACTTTTATTTTAATAGGACCATACGAATTTATTGTTGTATGAGAATTTAATACACACATAGAATGTGTTACCATATGTTTTTCCTGAGGTCCTTAGGGTTAGTTATACCTCATACTCCTTCCTCTACTTTTCCTTCTAGTCCCCTCCCCATTGAATCCTTTATATCCTTATATCACACCACCAATGTGCACAGGTGTAGAGCAGGGGTAGTCTCTCAGAGGTTGCATCCCTGAAGAAACTTAGCTTCCTCCCCCAGCAGTCATCGACTGCTAATAACTCCCCTGACTCCCCTGCTAGGGGTGGGACTTCTTGAGCTCCTCCTCTCCCCATGATGGTATTTTGACTGGATTGATCTTCTCTAAGGTCTTGTACATACAATTACAGCCATGGAGCTCACATGTGCAGCTGCGCTGTCATGTCTGAAAAGCACCGGTTCCCTGTAGGTGTCTATCACCTCCGGATCTTTCTATCCCCTCTTCCCTGGTGATCCTGAGCCTTGTGGGAATGGGATATGATATGGAACAAGAAGGGTTAAATGGGGTTGGATATTGGAGAGAAGGTAGAGGAGGGAATATGGGAACAAATGACTAATAATAAAGAATTTTGAAAAACCCATAAAGAAACTACTATAAAAGCTTCTTTAAAAATATATATGGAATTTAAATAAAGCCACTTTATACCTGGGTGATAGTGCTCTTACTGTACTCTACAGGCTATCAAATAAAAAGCCCAGAGTCAGGTATGGCTTACTACTTTTTAAGGTCCCAGAGATCCTCTACCAAATATAACAGGTTACTTCCATTGCTCTTGGTTATTTTCCAGAACTTGATGCTAAGGCCCTATTTCTGACAGTACCACAATTGAATCATAGAGGATGGAGAACTTAAGCCAGCGCTCACCTGGAAGCTTCATATTTACTGGCTGAATTTTAAAGTGCTGGGGGTGTTCTGGTGTGGAACAATTGTCTATATTCTGTCAATTATATTTTAAATAAATGCTGATTGGCCCATAGCCAGACAGGAAGTATAGGTGGAAGTATAGGTGGGGCAATCAGACAGGAAGTAGAGGTGGATCAATGAGAAAGGAGAATTCTGGGAAGAGGGAAATTCCCTCTGCAGTCCTGTCCAGGACACAGAGGAAGCAAGATGTGACTGCCCCACTGAATAAGGTACTGAGCCACATGGCTAACATTGATAAGAATAATGGGCTAATGTAAGTTATAAGAGTTAATAAGAAGTCTGAGCAAATGGGCCAATCAGTTTATAATTAATGCAGACCTCTGTATGATTTCTTTGGGACTTGACAACTGTGGGAATCGGGCAGAATAAGGAAGGACTGGGCAGGACAGAAAGCTCAGACAACAGAGTTCTATGAATTATGTTGGGGAAGAACAACAGTCTTACACAGCTGTAAACTATAGGAGCTACAATAACTGCTGGCCCAAGAAAAAAGCTTCCTTTATACCCACAGATTAGTGCAACTCTCCGCCCTCAGCAGAGAAGATCCCCTTTGTAGTAGATGGAGAGAAATATAGAGATCTCTACCTGCTCAGTTCTATGGGCAACTACTGTTTACTTTTGAAGAGGTAAGACCATGAATGGGTCAAACTGTGGCCAGTATCATTACTATGCTTTGAACCATACCACTTTTGCCTTCCAGAAGATACTGTTTTGTTTTTCCTTTGTTGGGGGGAGGGGACTGTCTCATTAGATATTGCAAGTTTACCCTGAACACCCAGTCCTCCTGCCTCAGCTTCCAGAGTGCTGGAATTACAGGCATGCACCATGTACTTGCTGAAGATCGTTTTGGGTTTCTATTTTTAATTTTAAAATATCATGCTTATTTATTTATTTATTTATTTATTTATTTATTTATTTATTTATTTATTTTGTGTATTGTGTGTGTGTATGTATGCACATGCTACAGATTACATGTGTGGTAATCAGAGAACAACATGTGAGAGTTAGTTCTCTGCTTCTTCTATTTGGGGCCTGAGATTAAACTTATGTTCTCAGGGTTGGCTGCAATTATTGTTACCCGAGAAGCCATTTTCCTGGTTCTTGGATACATTTTCCTCTTCCCTAGTTAAACAGAATATCTCCAGGCTAGGGGTGTAGCTTCGTGGCAAAGTCCTTGCCTGACATATGTAAGACACAATGTTTAAATTTTACCTCTTCATCTCTAAACAGCAGCCTAGGAAACTTGGAACTGGGCAGTGAAATGGCAGCTTCCCCGTTTTGAAAACTGTCCTCCTGGACCCAAAACTGAAAGACATGACCTTAAAATGACCTAGAGAACTAGGCAGAACCAAGTGTCCCTGAGCAATGAGAATATAGCCTCTCTGACTTATACTGGAAATGAGGGGTGCTGCCAGGAGTTGCAAGATGAATCATAATAACTCAGAGACTAGAGATCTCTCAATTAAAAAGCACCCACATGTACACCTAAAACTCTACCTCTACCCTGTACAGGTGCAGCTGTCCCTAGACCCTTGGTTAGCTGCCAAAATCCTTCCTGATTAGTTTGTAGGGTGGTAGATTAGAGCATGCTTCAGATCTCCTTGTTGGCCAGCTCACAACAGCATTTTTGTTTTGCAAAAACCAGTGTGCATTGGGCAGTGAGCCAGTCTAGGTACTGTGTTCCTTTGAGAAAAGGCAACAAAGTGCCTGGTTGGTCCCAGAACATTTCTGCCTATGATATGTAGCCGTGAAGGGGGTAAAACACAAGACGAAGAATTTTTCTCACAAAGAAGAGGAATAACGAGTCAAAGACCGCTATCTCTCTAGCCTGGCCATGTAAGTGGCTAGAATGGTCATCTAGTTATCCCAAGACAATGGCTTGCATCAGCTCCAACTATAGCAGTTAGTCATACCTATAGTTGTTGGCCTTATCTGTTTCCTTTTATATTCCCTCTTGGCTTGGTTTGGACTTTAAGTTATTATTCATTGCCAGGTTTGTAGGTTATAAAAATCATCAAATATGATTCCTCATGCAGACTGTGAGGCCCTCAGGTAGTTGCCCCAGCTCACCACTCTAGTTAAATTTCCAACGTTTGCCAATGTCTGCCTTCCAAATCCATTGAATTACTAGGGACCAAGGAATATGGCATCCTGTCTTATTTCCTTGTGGCTTTCAACAGGGTTCTCCTTTTGGGAGGAAGTATTTTTTATTTTTTAATCTTTGAGGCTGGTCTTTGACTCCTGGGTTCAAGTGACCCTTTCCCTTTCAGCCTCTGAAATAACCAAGACTAGAGGTCCAGCATTTGGAAGGTAATTTATATCTTCCAAAGTCGTCCCCGTCAATCCCTCTTTCACCTGGACTCTACACACCAGCCATTAGTGAGGCCTCAGTAGAAAGTGCCATTCCTTTTTAAACCTTATCTTGCTCTAGTGTTTTTTTTAAAGTTTTTTTTAAACAATCCTTTTTCATTTTACATACCAATCCCAGTTTCTACTCCCTCCCCTCCTTCGACTTCCCCCCACCTCACCCCAACAGCTCCATTCTAGAGGCACCATTAAATGAAGATGGTTTCTACCATTGAGCACAGATGAAACACCCAAAACAAATTTGGGCAAAGGAGAGAGGGAGGGAGGAAGGAAAGAAACAAGAAAGAACTGAGAGAGTTACTGCCACGGGGTCAGAAGCCACTGAAGGGAAAACTAAAAACTGACTTTTGGACGAGACTGAGATTTGTCTTTAGTTCTATGTCCGTATTTATTTTCCTCTTGTCTTTCTTCATTGCTTGAAATAAAGCCTCAAGGAATGACTAAAGTGCACTTTTGGAGAGAGGATAGGTGATCCTCTTTTCTTTTCTTTTTTTAAATTGATTTTATTGAGCTCCACATTTTTCTTTGCTCCCCTCCTTTCCTCTCCCCTCTCCTTCAACCCTCTCCCATGGTTCCCACGCTCCCAATTTACTCAGGAGATCTTGTGTTTTTCTACTTCCCATGTAGATTAGATCCATGTAGAGACAGGATAGGTGAACAAGAACAATGAGATTGTTTATTCTGTAGTGATATAGGGAGGGGCTTTGGTCAGAAAGGAGAGGGGGCAATTTTAAGAAAAGAACAGAGAAATTTAAGAAAGAAAAAAGAATTGGCTCCCTGAAACTGATGGATAAAATTTTAAAAAAATATTATAAAGGGCCGGCCTGGATTAGCAAAATGTCCCAGGAGTGTCTATGCACTCAGTCATGAATGCCATCACGTTGGTGAATTTCAAGGTCACAGCTACATTTATTTTAATACTATTTATATAAGGACAGACATCTGTATAAAAGAGATTTTATTCCATGCGGATCTCATTAAAAGATGGATGCACACCTAAAGAGGCTTGAAGGTGTTGGTGCGCCGCGCTGGATATGCTTCCTCACAGGCACCCACAGTGTATTGGTCTAAGGATCCTCTGCATCCAAGTTACCTAGTTTTCTTATTAAAATGCAGAATCTCGGGCTCCCCCACCCCCCACATATGAAGCTCTGGATTTCCCATCTATTCCCATTGTGTGACAGCCTCCAGTGGCAGGTTTCCTGGTCTGGCTCACTACCCTTCTACCTCACACAAGAATGAGCTCTGCAGAAGAGTACTTCCATAGGACAGATGGCTTGTCGACTCCAGAGCCATGTCTTGCTTCTGACCATGTTTCTTCTGTCAGGCAAGGGTTGCTAGGTTTCATATTACTACTGATAAGGATGACTGAGAAACTCTAGAAAATTCGTCTCCAGTGTGTCTTTGCAGCAGAGGGTAGAAGGGAATCGCAATTGGTCTAACACCGTCCCTTTGAATTTTCAGCAGCCAGGAGACAGACACTGGTTTCCTAGTAGCTTTGGGGGGCTGTGCTGTGGACTTTCATATCAAGCTCTGCTCAGCTTCTGAGGATGGGGAGCAGGTTAGTTTAGTGGGTTTTTCATTTAGTGGCCGGCAGAGGAAACGCAGATCAGGACCAAATGGAAGACACAGGATGCAAAGGAACAGAAAATGTTGACATTCTTAGTGCCACCGCTGAGAATGTTTACGAAACAAAGCCAGCCCCAGTCTTCTTCAGCTCTCTTAGTATCGTGTGCATATTAATTCGAAGTGGTTAGGGTGTTTGGAACTATTTCTACTTTAAATTGGCTTTTTCATCATCCTGAATAATTTCTATACCACTGGATACTTGACTATTGTATTTCAAGGATTTCAAGAAAATTGAAGTAAAATTGCTTTTACTTCTAGCAAGTATATATTTCTGTAGAGTCCTTACTAGTTAGATTGATAATTTCTATATTGCATAAGTCACCTTTGCCACTTTGGTTTTAGACAAGTGTTTCTCAATTTGCGTAAAGTCTCGGGACTATCTCTTTGGATGAGTATAATGTCTAGTTTTGAAAATTACTTCTGATAAGTTCAAATTGTATATAGTAAGGGAGGTTTGCCTTCCATTTGGAAGTTGCAGAGCCTGAATTTTTCCTTAGACGGCTCAGATCAATCGTTGCTCAGTCAATTTTCTCTTTAATTTGTTTTGTGTGTGGTCTTCTAGATACCACGGGAAAGTAATGTATGTGTAGACAGCCATGGAGAGAGTTTGGATAGTTCTTTGAACATGAATGACAGGGAAGCAAGTCTAGTGAACAAGTTTTTTTTTTAGGACAAAGCATATGCAAAAAGTTTTTTATTTCCTCCATAAGCTTGAGAAGTATCACCTAGGTTGAAGCAGAGTCAGACAGTAGGATGTGCTCTGGCTTCCACCACTGCTTGGAGGGACATCAAACTGCCCATTTCTAGGAAGAGGTTAAAAGTACACCCAGTCTGACCAGTAGAGGGCACTGTATCTCTGTCCTTACGTATGCATTTATCTGTATGTTATATATACTATTACATATGTACTATAACAACATATATTATAACGTAGCACGACACGCTGGGTATATTTAAAATTCTTATGAAAATTTCCTTTCTCGCCTTTGCTTAGGAAGGGAAATTGCTTCTGAGTGAAAACATGCTTTGTAGTGGAGATATTCATGATGGTGTATTTGCATGGGAACTAACTAGAGAAATATTTACCTCTCTTTACCAACAGACATGGGAAATGAGAAAAGTAGAGAATTACTTTTAAAAGCAACAGCCTTGATTCAATATTGTAGATTTTAAGGGTGGAGATTACTGCATTGCCTTCTAGGAGGGTAGAGATTTCTGTAAACGACTTTCATAGCTCGAACACCAGGGTAAGAACCTTGCTTTTCGGTTGCTTCCGGTTGTGCTTGTCCCCACAGCCTCGATCTGGAGATGCCCGGAAAGAAGAGCCTGTGGTCCACAGCTGCAAGTCCCTGGCTCCCTGAAGCCGCTCTGGCTTCCCGAGGCGCCTGTCCCCGCTCACGGAGGTCCCACTGAAGTTTCTCCACATACTCAATTTCAAATGGCCCCAGCAAAACGACTACGGAAAGGCACTGAGATGGGAAGGATGCGTTTGCCTTTGCGCATGCTCTTTGCTCAGTGATGGCTGCCCACTGTTTTTCCTACTCAATCGCGCATCCAGTGTGCTGAGCAAGGGGAAGCAAAACACAGCGAAGCAGATCGTTAAAGTGGAGAAATTTGGTTTTAAAGCCCAACGCAGACAGATGAGGTTTTCCATGGCAGGGACAACTTAACTGCAGTGGCTAGGAAGAAACCAGTTTCTCCTCTCTGGTGAACATCAGGCTTCTGCAGAATACAATCTTGGAAACCCTCTGAATTCCAGCTCAGCTGGAAAGAAACGCCGGAGACCCACTCTGCCTTTATTAAAGAGGGGCTTGCTTTGTAACTTTTATGCTGCTGTGCCACCTTCTCGAGGATAAAGGAAATAAAATTGCTCTACTGTCCTAAACTCAGGGACGCCATTGTAGCAGGGAAACGCCATTCCTCTGGGAGATGTGGCTGACCGGTGTGAGAGTTCACAATGTCTGAAAGAGAATTTTCACATCTCTGAAACTTTTGCTCATGCCTCCTACCTATTCTTCTTTCTCAACCAAGAAGGAAAGGACTGCTCCACTAGGAACACCTGTAAATATGCCCACAACTGCTAATGCCATTAAAAATCATTTAAATACAGAGATAGGAGTTCCAGAGAAGGCTCAGCAGATAAGGGCACTCATAACTCTCGCAGAGGACCCAGGTTTGGTCCCCAGCACTTACGTGGTAGCGGACAACCTTCTGTAACCCCAGCTCTTGGGACTCCATTGTACTCTTCTGGCCTCCTTGGGCATCAGTCATGTTCTTCGTAGACAGACAAAATACCCATGCACATAATAAATAAAATTAAAAATATTAGAGAGACTGGGCACATGGATAGTTACTAGTGAACGAATTCTGGTAACACAGAACTGAAGGAACCCTGTGACTACATCTTCTAAGGCTGTTCTTGTTGCCTTGAATATCCTTTCCCCTATGCTAAGCCAAGGCAATTTCTTCACATTTCACTTATGAAAGATTAAACACAAACAAACACTCCGACTACTCAAGCAGACATGGTAACTCACACCTGTAATGCCAGTAATTGGGAGGCTGGAGCAAGAGAAACCTGGCTACTTAGAGTCTAGTCGGAGCTACATAGTGAGTTCTAGGCCAGCCTTACAGCGTAAGACCTTGCCTCACAAACAAACTAAAACAAATTGAAAAAGCAGCAACAACAGCAACAGAAACAACAACAATAACAAAAGCCAGACCATATGGTGAAGGTACCATCACCTGTACCGGACAGAACATGCCTGGTTTGGCCTTTCTGAAAATCAGTCACTATGTCTCAGGAATTAGTCTTCAACGCATTTCTCATAATAAGAAAGCGAGCAAAGACGTAGGCCCTGCTCCTATTGGAAAGCTGTTTTGGCAGTGGGTCTTGGCTGGGTTAGATGCAGAGTAGCAAATGAATGGAACCGAAGCTGCACGCGCAAGCCATTTTCCTGGCACCTGTTACCTCTGAATAAACAAAACGAGGCGATTGCTGGAGGCTCCATTGTTTACCATCCAGAGGCGGTGGGACCTGGGAGAACGGAGCTGATTAACGAGGAGGCTAAAGTCTCATGCAATGGCCAGCTTTATTCAGAGCATCAGACAGTTTAGACTCTGAGGGTTAAGAAGAGTCACATGAGTACAGTGTCCAATCACAAGGGCAAGTCACATGTGGTGGACAAGCTACACGTGGCAAAACTATGGGGGACATAGAAACTAGTGACAATGGCCACTTGTGACCAGTAATCTGAAGCACGCTCATTCCTATCTGCTACACCAGGGCACAATGCTAGAACAATTCCATGTTTTGAAAAAACCTGAGGTCCCAAGACCCTTGTCTTGGCTTCTTGGTATTTTCTCATAAGCACTCTGAAGTGTCTTCACTTGACTCCCCTTCTTGGACTGCATTCCAACAGTGAGGATAGGCTTCAAAAAATTATGGAAAATTCCAAACATTTCTTCTTTTGAGAACTCTGTTTAGTTCCATAGCACCATGTTTTAATTGGGTTGATTGTTTTCTTCGTACTTACGTTTCCTGTTTTTGCTTTTTAAAATTTATTTTGAGTTCATTGTATATTTGAAACACCACTTCTTTGTCAGATGAATCACTGATCAAGATTTTGTTTTAACTCTCTTGGCTTTCTAGCCACTCACCCCATAGTTTCCTTTGCTGTCCAGAAGCTTGTTAGCTTCATGAGAGCACATTTGTTGACCATTAGTCTTTTCTCCTGTGCTACTGGAGTCTCATTCAGGAAGTCCCTACTTGTGCCTACAGGCTAAAGTGCTCCCCAATTTTTTTCCTAGCAGTCACAGGGCATCTGGTCTTATGTTGAAGTCCTTGATCCTTTTGGAGCTAATTTATGCATGTTGAGAGACAAGGATTTACCCTATTACTCTGTGTGTTGAAACACAGGTTTCGAGCATCATTTGCAGAAGATGCAGTCTATTCTCCAGTGTAGACTTTTGCTATCTAAAAGTGCTCAACGTCTTTAGCCATCAGAGAAATGAAAATTGAAACTATTTTAAGATCCCCCCCCATCCCAGTCAGAATGGTTATCACAAGGAATACAAAATGCAACAAACGAGACTGGATGTGGGGGGAGGGGAATTCTTAGACAATATTGATAAGAGTGTAAACTTGGCAGTCATTTGGAAATCAGGCTGGAGGCTCTTCAAAAAAACTGGAATGGCCATCTGACGCAGCTATCCCACTCCTGGGGATACGGTCAAAGGACTTTCTATTCTGCTATGGAGACACTGGGGTATCATGTTCATTGCTTCCTTATTCACAATAGCTAGGAAATAGAATCAACCTGAATGTACATTACCAAATTAAGATAAGAAAAATGGTGCATATAAAATGGATTATTGCTCATCTGTAAAGAAAAATAAAATCATGAAATTTGCAGGTGAATAGATGGAACTGGAAAAGATATTTTTCTTCTCTGTGAGTTCAAGTCCAGCCTGGTCTACAAAGTGAGTTCCAGGGCATCCAGAGTTGTTATGTAGAGAAACCTTGCCTTGGAAAAACCAAATGTATATATGTTTGAAGGAGTTAACTCTGGCCCAGAATGATAAATGTCACATCTTTTCTCTCATATTTGGATCTTAGTTCTAAATTTTGCTTAGTCTATTTAACTCGAAGTACAAGTGGAAGTCAGGAAAATAAAAAGGAAGTAGAGTATAGACAAAACTAAAAGTAGTGAAGTGGAATACTGGGGAAAGGTATGGGGTGTGTGGGAAATCAAGAGGCAAAAGGGAGGGCTAAGCCAAAGGGAGAGTTTAGGAAAAGTCATATGGAAATAGACTCTCTCAGAACAAACATCACAACACAGATTGGGGGAAAGAAGGAAGAGAGGGGGTCTACTAAAGATTAAGCAGGGGTGTGGCTGGGAGGATGGAGGGATGAGTAGGAGTGGATGAGCTAACCAAAACTAAAGATGTAGAAGAATCTTACAGAGACCCACTAGTAAGCAACTTAAAGAGTATGACCAGACTTAATCCTGCATGAGTGCAAGGTCTCTCCTAGAAGACATTGCATAATAACCACAGCACAAGGAGTAGGGCATCTCCCCATTTGTTATTGGTTAGGGAGGCTCCAGAGGTCTCTGAAACAACACAGCCTATTGACACTGCCTTTGGTTACCCACCATAACTGTACAGTAAGACAACATTGAAGAAGATATTATACATTTTGGCTACAGGATATAAAGAAACCAGTTTCAAACAGAACAAGGCTAGCTTCAACAGTACCAGAAAGCATTAGGCAGACTGCTGGGGGAGAAAAGTCAAAAACTGGACACTGCATGGCTTAATACTGACCCGCCAGGCAAGACGTGTCTACTGGTGCAACAATGGCTTCAGAGTTACAGGGGTAGCCAGCTTCTCTCTGAGTGTAATTGAGGCTTGCTCCAAGGAGGGAATTTCAAGCCTGCTACTGAAATTCTAGTAAAAAAATGCATGGCTGGGAAGCTCATAAACCCTAGAGCAGAATGTGCTATTGTTCTTTTGTGAGTATCATATTGTCAAAATGACTTCTAAGTATTCACATTTATACCATAGACCTGGATCCTCTCAACCTTGCTCAGGGAAGCTTCTTTTCATAATGGGCAGCAACTGTTGGAGAGATAAAGACCTGGTCAAATATTGAGAAGAACCTGTGTGCTCAGCTCTCGACAGGATAGCCATAGGAACACACCTCCACCAAGGCTCAGGAAATGTCATGGGAGAGGACTCAGGAAGACTAGAAGATCTGCAGGATGGGGATGAGGGCTATGAAATCCTGTTTTCTGGGCATGCCGTGGTGACGGCAATCATGAAGTCACAGCAGCTGCGGTTACCTGCATAGACCTATACCAAATCAAGCCAGCCAAAATCCTAACACATATGGGGCACATGTTCTCCAGGCTTCATCTGACACTGAGGAGTCTTGTGAAATACTATTTTAACTGTGTAAAAGTGGGTTACATTGGTTTCTGCTGCTTTTGTTAATGATGCAAAAAGGTGTGTTACATTTGTTTGATTGAATAAAATTAACCTGGGGTCAGGAAGCTGAGTCAACAACTAGTTGACAGGAAGTGGTAGGGGGGAGCTAAGCTTAGCGAATGTTCTTTAGTGGGGGTTGAGCAGAAAGGTGGCTTATTTTTTTTTTTTCCAGGAGAGGCAAGCAAGGAGAGAAAGTTAGTTATTTGCTACACAGCTTCTCTGAGCTAGCAGGATTTCACCTCAACCTTTGAGTCCTGGGTTCTATTGTTCACACAATCTGCATGGGGTATTTTTGCATCATCGACTCTCCAATTACATCCCATTTAACATTCTGAATGCTACCCCAGTTTAACAAATGGCCTTATATAATACCTTCTTGTTTTGTATATGAGTTTTTCCTCACATATATTTGGATTTTTTTGGTATAGATCTGTTGGTGATAAGTAATTCGTCTCAGATAATATTCGAGAGTTATCTTCATATCATCCTTATTCTTGAACTGGGCATCTAAACTCTAAGATTGCACACTGACTCTTGTGTTGGTCACTAAAGATGCTGCCTGTGTTCTGTCACCCTTTAGTCTGACCTTACTTTAGAATACCTGTCTTATCTCTGTGGCTACTTCTAGCATCATCTCTTTGTCTTTGCCATCCTGTAGTTTCTGAACGGTGTGCTAAGTGGTCCATTCCTTTAAATTTTACCTTGTTTATGGTTATTTAAAGATGTGAGACTTGAGACTTAACTGTCTTTCAACACCTCTGGAAAGTAACAGTTACAGACTCCATGAATATTTTTGATTTTCTAAGTAGCATCAATCAGTTATGCATTTGAAAGTTCAGTGGAATGTAAGACAGCCCAGGTGTTGTCCTCCATGTTGTGTTTTAGCCTGAAGTAGGTCTACATGTTCTGGCACACAGTGAGCCCAAGGTTTATAGAAGGTTTATAGACAGATGGGAGCTAACAAAGGAGAAGGTAACTCTTGGCTTTTCAACATACCTTCTTAGTCACACATTTTATTTAAATTAGTCTTAGCAGAAGCAGTAATAACGATATTATGTGTAAAAAAGACAATAAAATCTTGCCCTGCTGAATGTCTTTTAGCTCTAAATTTCAAAGAGCATATATTATCAGACTGGGTATTTATTATAGGTATGAAAGTTAATTTTTAAAAAGAAATTCAGGTTAGGCATTTTAAATTCATGAAGAGCTTTTGAAGTAAAAGAATATAATCTTTTAGGGTCTTTGAGGACTAAGTTATTTTATGTTTTATAACATTTTCCCTTCTAATACTCTGGCAATACATTTTCCAGAAAACACTTTAATTCTAGACAGATTCAGTCTGCAGTTGGTTTTTGGTGATAGACATTTTAAGGTCATTAAGTACATGAATCACCAATTCTGTATCTACCTATCCAGGGTAAATGATACGAGTTAGATCGTGACTTCTGAAAACAATGCACTCTGGGTCATTTCCATAGTGCTGAAGCAAGTCATTACATAATGTGTAAGAAGTCTCATAAGGCAATTTGATTTGGAAATGAGAAGTAATAAAAACAGAATTTATAATCTTGATTAATCATCCCTGAATAGGTGAAACCGAATATTTTCACTAGCATCTAGATCATGAAAATACGGGACTAAAAAAAAGACTACAAGATTTCTATATTATTGAGAAGTCACAGAAAGTTTTTCTCATGAATATCAATTTTGAAAAATTATTTTTCAATAAAAGTTACATCTCCCTCACTGTGCAACGTGACACAATAGTAACCAGAAAGGATTGGAAACTTTGGAAGGTGAAATTTGATGTGAGTGTGTGTGCGTGCATACGTGTGTGAGTGTGTGTGTGCGCGCTGGGGGGTTGAGCACCAAACACTCTCCCTACCACTGAGCTACAAAACCCGGTCCAAAAGCAAGTTTATATCTGAGTAATCCTCAGCCTTCAAGAGTCAGGTCATAGAAGAGTTAGAAACTCGTAATAAAACTGAAAAAAAGAAGGGGTTTTGAAAGAACAACCCTGAGGCCCTTTGCCTTTGCTGGAGTGGAACCCTAGGTGAGTCCGGGCTATCATTGCTTCATGTCTGAGCTCCGTTCACAAACACTCTGTAAGTAATGTACATGCACCAATAGCAAAGATGCGTATTTAAGAGGACAATGAAGCAGTCCTCATTCAAAGTTCATTCTTTTTTCCAACTGTTTATTTTTAATCCGTATACAAAGTAACAGATTTCCTTTTTAGCATTCTCATGCCTGTTTCTGGTTAAAGGCTGCCCTCCTTTGCCCCTCTGTTCTCGTCTCTGCTCTTCCACCTCAATGGTCGTCTTCCACCTTCAAGTCACATGTTCTATTACCCTCCCCAATAGCTTCTTGATTATCTCGCCGTGTAAGCCATTTGGTTTACCCACCCTTGCCTTTTTTGGACTATGAAACTGTTCATTTGTGTTGGGGGTTCTGGTCCTTAAACGTCAGAGGAGCTTACTGGTAAAACATGGACGCGCAGAGCCTTTTGGAGTGAAACTTTTGCTTCTCATATTTCTACAGTTATTATTCTATGCCAGCTTTAGTTTCTTCATGAGCAATTTTGGTACCTTTATTTTTGCACAGAGTGGCCTTTTTGTTCTAAGTATAGTTTTTAAAATATGATATTATACATCATTATAATTTTCAGTCTCTTCTGTATCTATGTTTGGCATTTACTTATTTTTAATTTTATATGTTTCCATATTTATAATGGTGTGAAACCATTTGAATTTAAATATAAGCAAGATGTAAAACATAAATCCGAGAAGTCAGAAACCCAAACATTAACAGCAGGGGTTCCTGGGTTGTTAAATTATACATGGTTCCATCACTGTTAGGATTTCCAATGCATTCTGAATGCATGAATTTTACTTGGGGAAACACAGTTTTTTATTTTTTTAAAACCACAAACAATGTGTTGTGGCCATAAAACTTTGTGTCCCAATGGTACTTTAAGTGTATATTCTTTTTGTCTACTGTTATAGTGTGCTGTCGTGGAGAAGTGATGCTATCAAGCATCGCTGTGGAAGCTGATCTTCAGGCAAATTCCTAGGTAGCCAATAGAAATGAAATGCATATTTGTTTACTTCTTTTATAGAAGTTTGGCTTCCAGGTATTTTTTCTGATGAAACAATACAATGTATATATATAAAAAATGTACTTATAATAAAGTACATCTTATGTACTTTATATATTTTTACTTATATGCTTACATATTATATAGTCACCATTTATTTATTTATATATGTATTTATTTATTTATTTATTTATGTATTGGTTTTTCAAGACAGGGTCTCTCTGTTTTTCTCTGATTGTTCTGGAACTCACTCTGTAAACCAGGCTGACCTCAAACTCACAGAGATCTGCCTGCTTCTACCTCCCTGAGAGCTGGGACTAAAGGTGTGTGCCACCACCACCTGGCTTACTATATATATTTTTTATGTTCATTATGTATAGCATTTTATGTGGTATATAATTGTACATGTATCATCACACATTATTATTATATATAATGTAATCACACATTATTACATATAATATATACATATAATGTATATGTGTAATGCAATTATACATAATTATATACAATATATGCATATATTTATACACATATCTATATATGTATATATAATGTGTATATATTATATGTGTGTGTGTGTTATATATATATATATATATTTAATGTTCAGAGGTACTGTTTTATTGGTACTCATGCTAGTTTTCTCATTCCTGGGTCAAAATCCCTGTCAAAAGCATCCCAAGGAAGGAGGAGTTTGGGCTCCCAGTGGGGGAGCCATGGCAGCAGGAGTGGGAGGCATCTGGTCATAAGATGCCTGCTGCTAGAAAGGAATGAGCGAGAAGCTCCAGTGCTCACCTTGCTTTCTCCTTTTTATCTGGTCCTGGACTGCAGCCTATGACAAGATGCAGCCCATGTTCCGGGCAAGTCTTCCACGTTCAGTCACACTCTTCTGGAAACACAGTTACAGCACCGAGAGGAGGAAGGGGGCACAGGGTCCCACCCCTACACAAGAAACTATTTACAACTGATAACTATTGCCAGGGAAAAATCTTTTTTTTTTCTCATGTAGAGTCAACCACACTCCAAGACAGTCCCATGCCCAAGAATAGTTGGCCAACATAAAACAAAGTCTATGGTTTTTACTTTTGTTTGTGTGAGTATGGGCTTTGCTGTTATTTTTTGTCTTTTTTTCTTATTACTTTAATTTTTGTGATTTCTTTTTTTTTGAGAAAGAAAACATAAAGCATAAAGTTGGCTAGGTAGGGAGATGGGGAGGATCTGGGAAGAGTAGGAGAAGGGGAACCATAATCAGAATATATTGTATGAAAAAAATCTATTTATAATAAAAATATTGCTCAGGGTATAACAAAAAAAGATGAGAAATTGGAATATATAAAGCAAAATCAATAGTACAGAGAATAAAATAAGAAATTATCATGTATCTGGGATACACACTAGAAGAGAAGGATAAACAGAAAGAGGCCTCCACTATAATAGGTGAAAGATATTTTTATTGGAATTTAAGAAAATAAGCTTCATGTTGAAGGTGAAATATAAATAAACCTATCTATAGCATATCATAGTAAAATTGTTTACTTGTGCTAATACCAAAGAAAAAACTCTAGAGCATCAGAGAAAATTACCTACAAAAGAACAATAGCAGAGCTTCAAAAGATATTTCATTGTAACAATAGGAGCTAGAAGCCAATGAATTACATGCTGAACAGGTCAAAAGGAACTAAGGATCGATGCTGAGGTCTACACATGAAGAAATATACACTAAAATGTATGGACAAAATAAAATTATTTTCAAACTAAAACAAAGAGAGTTACAATTATGAGTCTTCACAAAATGAAATAATTTTGGAGAAAAGAAGCTGAACAGGAAAGTAAGAAGCTGAAGAGGAAACTGAACCATGTAAGTTTAGACACAAATCATCTTCATCAAGGCCCCAATAAATACAATACCGGTAATAGCTGACTGTTTAGGGGATCCAAAGACAATGAAATGGAAAGTATATTTCACAGAGAAAGCAGGAAGGATGGGGAATCAGAGTTGAGAAGGTATAGGTGATAGGGCCCTTCGTGGTTATGTGGTAAGAGTACAATCCGTAGTTTTTCTGTAGGATGGAATCTACATACAGATGATGCTACATACAGATGATGTTAATGGCTGCCGTTGAGTCAGTCTTCAATCCAGATGCCACCCACAGGATTAGATCAGGAAGAATGTAAGACTCAGTGGTCTTGGCATTTGCAAACTTTTCTATGCTACAGAGAGGAGAGGATAAGGGAAGAGGACCAGCATCATAGCTCTCAGAGACTAGACTGATCACTTGAAAGGGGTTCCACTGGTCTTTGAAATGAATAGCTGCCTTTGTTTCCCCTTTTTATACAACATGCTGGTTAGATATGAAATGTTAAGAGTGTTAATCCACTGTCTTCTCAGATTGCTGACTTTCCAAATGAAACACAGTTTAAGAGTCACTTCCTGTTTGTGCTGGTTATTTTGGCCTGTGTGTCAGATGGTAAGACTGGGTTACATAAGGTCCTTGCTCTGCTCAAGAAGGGAGACTCTGTCCTAACAATTACATATTTCAAATTAAACTACTAAAATAAAAATACAACACATAACTTTTTTGTTGGTAGAGGAAGAAAACAAGGAGTTGAAATTCATTATTAATAAGGGAACTTAAAAATTAATTTAAACCAGAGATTCTTAAATCAGATTAAGAAAACTCCACCAAATCTAGCTGTGTGGTGTTTACAAGATACATATACCAGTGCTGGCAAGGTAGTCCTGCAAAGAGCATTTGCTTAGCATGTTCAAGGCCCTGCCTTCAATATTCTGTGTGCACACAAGCAGGCACACACACACACACACACGAATAAAATAAAAACAACACCAAAAGAAGAACAAACATATACCTAAAACTTAATGAGTAAAAAAATAAACCAAAGATCGAGACTATCTCAGATAAACACTAATTAAAAGCAAAGAAATTTAGTGATATTAATAGCAAAAATAGATTTTAAAGATAACCATTAACCAGTCACAGATGGGGATTACCAGAAGGTAAAGCAATCCTGAGCTTGGATGCAGTTAACAAAGATACAAGGCAAACATTGTGTGGTGGTTTGAATGAGAATGGCCCCAATCAATTAATATACTTGAATACTTGGTCCCCAGTTGTTAGACCTGTTTGGGAGCATCAAAAAGCAGACATGGCACTGGAGCAGTAACTGAAGGCTTATACCCCAAGACATGGCCATAAGGCAGAGAGAAAGAGAGAGAGAGAGGGCTAACACTAACGGGGAATGGTGTAGTCTTTTGAAACCTCGAATACTGACCCTAGTGATGTATCTTCTCCAATAAGACTGTACCTCCAGATCCTCTCTATACAGTTCCACCAACTGGGGACCAAGTATCCAAACATACGAGCCTATTGAGGGCATTGTCATTTAAACCACCACATCAGTATTTTGAGAAATAACTATATTCCTAAACTAACTTTAAAAGAGAAGACATTTAAAATCCACAAAATTAGCATACAACTCAAGGAGTTAGGAAAATAAGAACAGCATAAGCTTAAAAAGAGAAATAATAAAAAACAGAATTTAAAATGGAAAATAAACTATCAAGGAAACAAACTATCTGCAAAATAACTTTTTGAAGGAAAAAAACCCCAATTTTTAATATTATGAAGTCTTATGATTAACAATGTCACCAAAAGTGACATTGGAAATAAAGAATTTTAAGCCTAGCAATTGTGCATTTTAAGATCTAAGATAATCTTTGCCAATAAGTTTGAAAGATTAGTAAAAATAGATTCTTAGGGAAGTATAACTCCTGCTGAGGTACTCAAAGCAACAGAGAAAATGAGTCTGACTTTAAAAATTTTAAAAATGAATAAGCGATTTCTCCTTAAAATTCTGGCCCTATTATTAATTATTCACATAAAATACTAAGGAACCAATAACTCTTGTCTTATATAATGTGTTCCAGCAACTAAAATAGAAGACAACTTCTCCTTCACGTTCCTTTTATGAGGCCGGTATAATCTTGTTATCTGATTGGCCAAGGGCACTGTGAGGGGAAGTCTGTGCAGCTCTCACTCCCCATCACTGAAGGAAACATCCTAAATACAGCGACCCTGCCTCCAAACCAAGCACAGGACAAGGGATTTGGCATTAATAGTCTAACAGAACATACGCATTAATTCAGTTTACTTCGTGAACAGATTATAAAGAAATTATGTGCTCAGCTCTAGATAGGACAAATTTTTATCAAAATTCAATCGTCTGAGGCTAGGGATGTAGTTTCACGCTGGGATACTTGCTTTGCATGTGCAAAGTCCTGGGTTCAATGCCAAGCGCTGCAATAAAGAAACAAAGTTAGGTAACAAGAAACAAAAACGAATCAGCAGTCAGCCAAGATAATAAGAGGTTCCTAGAAAGTGTGCCTGTGTCTTTAGTGATGCTGGGTAGTGGAGGCTTCACCCCCAACACCCAGGGCTCCAGTGTGCAGCTTGACACACCCGAGACAGACAAACCTGTGAGGGAACAAATAATCTGGAAACCAACTGTAGATATCTTGGAAATCAGATGACAAGGAATTACAATGCATCAGAGGAAATATTGATTATTTAATTAAGGAAGTAGCTATGACTGGTTATTTCAATGGGAAAAGATTCAACCAGATGCCTCTCTGCTACTATCCACACACACAAATTCCTGATGGGTTAAACACCTGCTATAGAAAATAAACTATAAGCATGCCAGAAAGAAAAGCAGCATGCTATTTGTAGCAATTTTCTTCCTTGTTTTTCCTGAGATATAGATTTACTATGGAGCCCCTGCTGATCTATAACTCATGTAGATCAGATCTGTCTCCAACCTCTGCCTCTCTCTTGTGTGTTCTGGGGTTTACAATTGCCCACTCCTCTGTGGAGCCTTATTTCAGAGCTTTTATATTACTAAAATATTTCACAGTGCAAAAAAACTAGTATTTAAGAAAGAAGTATGTAAATCAGATGTTTAGAGGAATTACATTATTTGTATGTGGGGGTGTAACTTCTGAAAATCTAAGGGGAAAAAAATCCTCATTAGTACTTTTACGTAGGCCTTGTTTTTACTTTCCCATGGCTAAAATGGCAAGGAGAGACAGAAAACAATATGCCTTTCAGCTGAGGTATTTGCTAACACACTGCAAAAATCAGAAAAATGAAGCCTGCCCCTAATGGTCTTTTTGTCTTGTGTTCTTTATGATCATGTCTTTTAGGACAAGGAGGTAGGAAACCAACTCCGATTTGCTTAAGCAAGGATTGCACATTTGTTTGACTTTGGTGAACGGGAAGTCCAGTGGCAACATTAATAAACAGGTAGGCAGTTCCAAGGTGTTAGTGCGAGCTCTGTAGGTCTGCTCATCCATTCGGTCCTCACAATGACCCTAAGCAGGTGCGTTCTTTTACTATCGCCATCTTGCTGATAAACAGGCATGCAGAAATCAACTGAGCACCAAAAGATAATGAATCTAGTCTCATGTTCAGGAAGTGACCAGACTGGGGTTTAAACTCTTTGAACTCAAGCCATGAATTCATGCTCATTATCTCTCCCGGTTTCTGCTTCTACAGAACCCCATTGCTTTCCATAATGCATCAAGGGGGTGATAAGGCTTGGCAGATTGAGTTTGGGCCAAGAAAAGGTCATGTGGCTTAGAAAAAGCTGACATCACTGGCAATGTGATCAGAAAAGTGCTCAGGAAACAGGGGCATCTGGTATACGTCTTTGACATATGCTTTGTGGACACTGGATGTGATGTCGCTAAGGTCTGGCTTGTTCAGCCACTCTGTAGTGCTTGCTTTATTTATTCAGAGAAACCCATAACGGGGTGAAAGTTTTATTCAGTCTAATGTGAGGTCACAGTAGAGACAGCATATGAATGGAAAATCGAAGATTAAAGTTGTTGGATCCTGGGTTTTGCTGTGGGTCTCATGCAATGTTTGCTATGGAATTTTGCCTATGGGATTAGAGAGTTGCTATAAGATTTTAAACGGAGTGTAACACAAATGAATAGAGGAAAAACGAAGGGCTACTTATGAACACTTATGGAGCTATCTCAAGAAACCAGAAATAGGTCTACCACGTGATCTAAAGAGAATGGTACCAGAAAGTAGCAAGTGAAAGTCAAGCTGAGTGTCCACATTCATTGTGGTATCACTAGCAATGGCTACGGCGTGGAATTAACATAGATGATTATATGTATGAAGAAAACATAACGCACAGACACACACACACACACTTATTATCAGCTCTAAATCAGAACAAAATTTTGCACAGGTCAGTCTGATGAGGGAAGTTCTTCAACTGCGAGTCCTTCCCAGATGACTCGACGTTTGTATCAAGTTGACAAAAACTAACCAGCATCATGGGAGAGACTGGAAGAGGCAAGGGTACGGCTGGGAGAGGAGGGGGAACAAAGGCATGTTTGAGTAGAGGGCTAACTCCAGAGCTTCTTTGTTAAAATTTTCGACAAATCCTGTCTTGCTAGCAATTACTCTTAACAGCATCCCAACCTCCAGCAGTAAGTGGTCCTTCTCTCTTTTCTATTTTCTAAGCTCTAAACGCTACTTCTTACAGAACGTATTGATTTCTGTTACAGCCGTTACACCTCTAACACTTCAGGGGGGCAATTTATTAAACTGGAAAGCACAACATAAATATTAGTTATTTATATGTACAGTTCACAAGGATATTAAAATACAGCTCCAGTTTCTGAGATCCCACAGGTCTCAGTCAACTTCTCATTTCAAAGAAAAATCTGCTATGAAGCAAATGCTCATGCTCTCTCTAAATTCATACGCTGAACCCCCAGGCCTAATATGGTGGTAACATGAGGCTTTGTGAGGGCCTTCAGAGAATGAAATGAAATGTATGTGTGTATGTATGTTTATATGTACATATGTATACACTGGCTAACATGATCACTGTTGTATGTGGGTATCTGGCCTGTAGGGATAACTTCAAAGGGCAGGTCCTAGCTGGAGAAGCTATGACACTGGAGACTGGCATTTGAAGGGGATATTAAACAACCCCTTCGCTTCTCAGATCCCATGGAGCTGAACAACTTCATCCACACGTGCCTCTCACCATGTCATGTCACTCTAGGCCCCAAAGTCACAGGTCAGCTGACCATGGCCCAAAGCTTCTGAAACCTTGAAACCTTCTCCCCTTTAAAATTAGCTCAGGTATTTTGTTATAGTAACGTAGAGTTGACTGACAGGATCATGCAGGTTGGAAGTTACATGATGATAATCCAAAAGCTAGAAAGTCAGAGAAATTGGCAATAAGGCTCAGTCTAAGAATTCAGAGGCCTCGGAACAAGAGGTGGGGCAGCTTTTAGTCAGAGGCCCAGCCCCTGGGAGTTTTAAGGGAGGTGTTGTGCCCCAGTGTTTGTCGTTTTCTTGATGATAGACATTCTGACTGGGATGAAATAGAGTCTTCAAGAAGTCTTGACTTGCATTTCCCTGATGGCTAAGGATTCGATTAGATATTTGAATTCCTGAAACGAAAGTGTCCTTTTAAAATGGACTCAACTGCTTTGATATTGGGGAGAACTTGAGAAATATTGACTCTTGAGATTTAATCCATGAGTGAGGAAAATCCTAACTCACAGCTCACTCTATGAGAAAGAACCAAACTTCCAGCTGTACCCTTAAAGTCCCATCTGTTCTTCCTGAAGAACAGGTGCTATTGAAAAAGAACTCATAAGGGCAGGGACTTGTGAGATTTACACTTTCATTGCCAAAATTCTAGAAGTGTGTTCCTTGGGTGGTAGAGTTCCTGGGATTTGTGGGAAACGAGTTTCTCTAATTTTTTTTTTTACATGAGTAAGAATTAAGACAGACTACCAGGTCCTATTGCCACAGTTTAGGAAGCTGAATCATTTTCCTATTAAGTTTCCTGGTGAAAAGACTGATAGCTGTGAGGGCTCACATTTTGAAATGATCGAATTAAAGAAATAAAGAAGGACACCCACAAACTATCCGCACACCTCTCCCCCATTCATTAATTTAATAACTATGGACTGGAGAGCTATCATATGCTCGGTGCTGGTTGGGTCTAAGATTATTTCTCTGATATCATCATGTGATAGGTGCTGGGTGGGCCTGGGATTCCTCACCTAATATAACTTGCACAAGACACTGCAGCATCTTCAACAGGAGGAGGAACCAATGAATGAAGTTGCAGCTCCTTTCTCCCCCACTCACAACGGTCTCATGCAAGGGTTTCAGGTTCCCTGTTTGGCCTCGTTCTGGTTGGAATGGAGGCCTTGCTTCATATTTAATAGAGGCTTTTGTTCGCCTTCCACACAATATATTGATTCTTATAATTGGACTTTTTGCTTTGTCCAAACTGCATTACCCACATTAACAGAGCTTAAAATGCCATTATAAAACCATATGGGCCTTAGTGGAAGAGAAAAAAAGGAAATGATCTTCTACAAGCTCTATCTGTTCCTGTAAGGGGGCCTTCCACAAATGGGGAAGTCTGGTTGATTTGCGTTTTCATTTCTCCCTGTTGCAATCCCCCAGAGCTTTACAGCCAGCTGGCCAGCTGCTTATTCATCTCGGCCCTACTGACCAGGGATGCTGGGATGTGCCCCCCCCCCAGTAGCTTATCTTGTAAACCTTCCATCCTGATGGGAGTCTCTGGATATACGATCATGCACTGTTTTGGGCTTTGTCTGCTCCAGTGATAAAGTCAAGGGGGCTACTCAATCCTGGGAAAATCCCCAGTTAAGTAGACCAAACAAATTTTTCATAACTTTCTTATATTTATGGGCTTGACTGACCAGGAATAGTTGGCCATTCTGATGCTCCAAATTATGGCTTGCCATTTTCTTAGTATCAGAAATATTTGGAGCAGATGTAATTATATATGAGGGTATTTACTTTTACTACTTATAGGCATGCATGGTAAAGAGAGAGAGAGAGGCATTCCGTATGGAGGCTGGCCTGGGAAAAGAATGCTGTCTGTCTGTCTGTCTGTCTGTCTGTCTGTCTGTCTGTTTGAGTATCTTTTCCTGGGCCTGAACTCAGCATACATTTGTTGGCGCTTCCTGTGGGCAATCATGCTACAGTATCATGATACATGGCAGGTAAGTCAGTAGATTAGATTATAGTGATTTTGCTCTTGAAGGGCTAAAACATCATGATGGCTTATACCAATTTGGCTCGACTATGTTGCCAAGATATGTAGTCAACATATGACATTTTCAGCCCATGAGTATGACAATTAATATTGACAACTTATCATAATCAAGGAGGCAAGCCTTTGGGCATGCTGTGAGGGATCATTTTGATTAGGTTAGTCCCTGGCCTTGTCATGATAGATTGATTACCTTGATTGGATTCACTGAAGTGGGATCACCTACAAGAGGGAATTTGGCAGTCTTGGATTCGAGTGTCTGAAGATGTTCTGGAACAACTGTCCAGTAGAGATCAAGGGATGCTGGTATAGACTCATCTTGCTGATTTTGTTTATTTTCTAGGAGAAGTCAGGTTAACATAGAGGTTGATAAAGTAGTAGTGAGGTTAGATGATGTGGTGGTTTGGATGAGTAATGTTCCTCATAGGCTCATGTGCTTGAACACTTGGTATCCAGTTGGTGGCACTGTTTGGGAAGAATACAGAACCTTTAGAAAGTAGAGCCTTGCTGAAGGGACTATGTCCCTGGTGGTAGGCTTTGAGGGTTTAGAAACTTACTTAATTCCTGTTATCTTGCTTCCTGTGTAAGGATATGTGATCAACCAGCTTCTTGTTCCTTTCACCACACCATGAACTGTAATAGATGCTATCTCTAGAACTGTAATTTAAAATAAATTTTTCTTCCTTCAGTTGCTTTCATTAAAATGTTTTATCACAGCAAAGGCAAAAATAATTAATACAGTGATAGGGTTTCACAGTAGTTCTGTTGTTGAGGAGGGCCTTGTAGTGTGGGTAGAAGATGCGCTCAGGCAAGAGTTTCACGTGAGCAGGTGCAGCATCTCCTCAGGGAATAGCAGAGTCCGTTTGCTACTACAGATCACATGTGGTTGAGGTGAAGAAGCAAGGTGGGAGAAGAACAGATGAAACAAACCAAGGCTAATGATGGCATTGTTACAGAATAAGGGTTTCCCTTTCATTCTGTATGGAGAGAGAAGGCAGGTGGCCAGGGAAGAAAATAGGAAGATGAGGAGGAGAAGCAAGTGAGGAGAGGAGAAGAGAGAGAAAGGGAGGGGAGGAATGGGAAAGAGAAGGGAGGGGAGGGGAAGAAAATGAGAGAGGAGGGGAGGAAAGGAGACAGGAAGGGAGAGGAGGAGTGTAAGCGATATTGGAGACACGCCTCAACAGTCCAGAAAAAGATGAGGTTTCTTCTTGCCTCACCTCAGAACTTGCCAGCCTTCTACCCACAGAATCCTCTGACAAGCGTCCTGGTACCTAGGCTCTGCAGAGCAGGTGTAATGTGACTTACCAGAACAGTAAACTGGAACATTTGAAGTCAGTTTAAACACGAGGCTAAAATAGTCTGCCATTAATAAGCTTCATTTTGCCTGTGCTAGGCCTATTTTCCATCATACACCTATTCTGTCACCAGAACATATGAATAGGTTCTGTTACATAGGAGGGAGGATTAAAGATGTAAATAGAATCAGGTTTGCTAATGAGTTAACCTTAAATAAAAAAGACTCATGGCTTAGTCTAGCTTTGTCGGTAGAAAGGTCACAAGCCAAAGAATGCAGGAAAAGTCAGGAAAACCTGCTTTCTATGGACTTTTGAGGAACAAAGTTCTAACAACATCTTGATTTTAGCCCAGTGAAAACCATTCTAGATTCTAAATTCCATGCAGCGTATGTGTCTTGTTTTACTTTTAATACTTATTTAATTTATATCGTTTTGGGGAGAGAGACTCTCCATGTAGCTCAGACTGGCCTCAAATTCATAATCCTTGTGCTTCAGCTTTTCATGTATGGGACTGTAGGTGTGAGCCTTCAGGCCTGGCTATCTGTCCTCTCCTACTTCTCTGTGTTGATAGTAGTTTGTTATAATAGCCACGAGAAATCAATGCATTGACTTACATACTGAATAGTAGTTATTTTGATTGGGTTGAGTGAGATACATCAATTATGTGAATTTCACTCATTTTTCTTTTGATCTCATAAAATAGTTCTACCATTTGAGATGTTTATTTATTGATTTTTTTAAATTGAAAATAAGTTTGTTTTTCCTCCAATAGATTCTGGTCACTGTTCCAGATCTTCCCTACCTCCTCACCTACACAACTCTACACCTTTTTTCTCTGTCTCCTTAGAAAACAATGAGTCAAATAGAGCAAACAAATAAACAAAATAAGGAAAAAGCACGAAAAACACACACACGCATATATACTTCCCATAAAAACAAAATAAAAAAACATAATACACAGGCAAAAAATCAGTAATGTAAGAAATGCCGAAAGCAACGTGAGACAAATACATCTACAAAAATACTATTGAGTTAATTTTGTGGTGGCCATCTGCTGTTGGGCATGGGATCTGCCTTTAAGAATGGTTTATATACCCGACAAGACTCCATTGGGAGAAATCACTGTATTTTTTTTAAAAACATCAATATTTCCAAGTAGTATCAACATGGGAATAGCAATAATCTTTGGGGGGAATTTGTGAACTAACTGAATAATATAGTTCATATTTTTCTGCCCCTCCTAGCTTGGTGAAAATAAAGAGAGAAATCTTGTCTCGTGACTGACTGTCCCATGTTTGAATGGCTAGAACTTGCTTGAGTGATACCTTCCCAAAGTGCAGAAACTATGGAAGTGGTGTAATTAAATTGGCTGTTAGGATCTGAGGGACGTGAACATAGATTAGCGTGTCTGCCCACCACTGAGTTTTCACACGGCATCCATGACAGTTACTAATGAGGACCAAGGCACCACAGGCTGTGGTGATAACATTCTATTTCATAACCGTTGTCTTTTTGGTTTCATATTTTATCCTTAGACAATTGAGATTGTTACTTTTACTTTTCCAAATCTACTAAAATGAAAGTATATATTGACTCTCTAAGAGGCAAAGCAAAGAATACAATCGAGGCTTCCTTTCTCAGTACATTTTCTCAGAAAGACAAGGGAATATGTATTTCTCTAAAAGCTGATGGGCATTCTTTTGTTTTTTTTATTGTGTTTTTCTAGTGTTGAGTGTTAAACCTAGAGCTCTGGGCATTATAGGCGAAGGCTTTTCCACTGAGCTCTAGCCCTACATCTATTTTGGTTTAGAGGTCTCTGTCTGGAAGTGGCTATAAGCACAATCCCTGTTCTGAGGGTTTGTCAGGGGGCTTACAATGTATGGCTATTTATTTGTTATGAAAGACAGCTAAGCGCCCCAGTGTCTTTCCCGCAGAATACTTATATCCTGAAAGATGACTCTTGGAGTCCTTGTTTGACCTGCATCTCGTTGACTTCTATCAAGATAGCTACTTTCTAGGAAAACATGGCAAGATGGTGAGTTGAACATTCCAGTCAGGTGAGAGACACAGAGGAGGCAACTCAATGAAACATACCAATGGCAGTAACCTGTTTTACTCCAAGGTTCTGAAGAGATACAGGAAGTGTGCTTGCAGGAAAAATGGGATATGGGAAACCATTCCAGGCATACATCCTTCCCCAGCAGATTATGGCCAGAAAGAGAACAAGAGACCTGCAATCCAAAACCTTTGTTGGGGCCCAGCATGTTACCCATACCTTTCCTGAGAGTTCTAACTGGTGAACTCAGAGCACAGAGGTATGAGTCCCATCGACTCATGCTGAGTCAGAGGTGGTCACTGAGCACATGTGGACAGTCCACATAGGGTGCTGGTCAGTGGGGGTGAACCAGGAGAGCCGTATCCAATTTTTCCATGGATAGGTAGTCGATAGTGGACAGCTGCTCACAGAAGATGTTGGGGTCCAACACGGTGAGGAGCTAGAAGGAAGTAGAGGATGAAAAGCTGTGTCCATGGGGACTGAGACTTTTGTTGTAGCAGCATGAATTTACAGCAATTCACCACAATGGGGTAAACAGTCACTTCTGAAGGGGATCATGGCAGGATAGAAGCTGCCAGTCCTTGCTACATTAGGGTGTCTTTTATTATCTCCAAACACAATAGTGATCTTAGAAGGAAAATGGGGAGAATTTCACACATGGAGTGAAAACATGTAAAATCCAGCAGTGAAGCAAACCTTCCTTCCTCAGAAACAAACCCAGAGTGTTGCAGAGGTACTATGGAAACTAACACATATCCAGTGTCCAAACACGGGTGATCCTGGACCTGGAGAACTAGAAATATTCAAACAGCCCAACAGCATCATTTAAACCCATTTTGTGAAGAACTTTTGTTCCACAAAATAATTTCTAATAATAGTCAGTGTTCTCAGAGCAAGATGACCATCTCACTGTGGCTGACAAGCAGGGTGGTGGGCCCCAACTTTGCCAGGTTCAGATGTGGGGGCACTTTAAATGGCTGCTGCCCTCACAGGTAGTGGAATCCAGGACGGATGAACTTCTTTCTTCCTCTTTGAGCATTTTAGCCTCAATTCTTGATTATGCTGGGCGAAGCAATGAAACAGGATGAAAATATGTCTGCATTTTCTTCATGGCCTCATGTCAATATCGAATGCAATTAAAGCTGTTTTATGCTTCTAGCCAGCCCTATAACCCACTTATGATAGATTCTGATCTGCCTCACCTCAAGCAGTAGCTGCAAGAGAAATGTGCTTCATAGGTAATAAAAGCTCAATGGTGGTCAGAAGCTTTAAAATAAGTCCCCATGCCCACTCCAGGAAATTTCATCTTCAGCATATGGCCAGCAAGACTCTTTCTCCATTGCAGTTAAAGTTGGCAGTATTATGTATGTACATATAAATTCTTGATTGTTTTGTGTAAAACAATACTGACAGAGCTAGGAGGGTCTCCTCCATCCTTCAAGCTCCGACCATGAAGGACATGGCAGTAATGATGCTGAGGCCCAGCATCTTTCCAGTTCTGAGCTATCTTCATTTCCTGGCAGCTGATGATCTGTGCTGTTCACAAAGCTGGCCCTTCCCAGTCAGCTTCCCAATATTAGTTCCCAGGGGCTACTTTCACTTCTTCAAAGGCATCTAGGGATGGTTCTCCCCCTTTGCAGTTCACCTTTCCTAACTGCCTTTGTTACATCATTTGAAACAGTTTCTTTTATATTCCTAGAGCTGCAGGCCAGCAAGAGTCTAACCAAGTCACAAAACCGTCCTTTCAATTGAAATGTCAGTCAAGTCGGAAGACAGAACTGTACTAGTTTAGATAAGTGTGTGTGTGTGTGTGTGTGTGTGTATGTCCATATGTGTGTGAGAGAGAGACAGAGAGGGGGGGGTATTGATAACTCTCAGTCTAGTTCATGCTGCCTATATGCACATTCACTGAATATGGGAAGCCTCAGAAAAGAAGGATTCTCCCTTCCAGAACGATTATCACCTGCTAATAGCTCCTCAGTATGGGCTGGGCCTGGAGAGCACCTCCTCCATCTATGCTTGGATTTCAGCTGGCTTTACATTGTGTAGGTTGTGCGCCAATAACCAGAGCTGGTACAAATTTATGAGTGCAATAGTCGTGCCCTGGCTGTTCCCCATTGCAAAATAAAAGCTTCTTTGACCAAGACTGAGAACATCCTGGGCCCTATCATATAATTTGACATGACCATTTACCAAAATAACAATAGTAGGTACTACTCTAGGGCCTAAGACTTCCCCAGCTACGGGCTTTTAACCAGGGTTATGGTATCAGGTATAAAATTTCATCTTGCGGAACAGGTTGTAAATCCAACCAGAGAACAGATAGTTTCCTAATAATCATCAAACTAGTCTTGCACCAGTAAGAAGATCTTGCCTAACACATTGGTATCTTAGCCTGGTAGGTCCAGAGATAGGTTAACAGCTTTTCGACAAGGAAACTCTACCCATGATCTCATAGCAGGTCTGAACAAGATCTGAATAATGAGAACATCAGTCGATGTGACAATGTGGATGGGGTCAGTCCCACAAGGTTGTACCCCTAGGGGAAGAGCTACAGCTTGTCAATGGATGCTGAGTTAGGAAGTGTCCGTTTTCTCTGGGATGAGATTCCACAAAGGCCGTCCAATATGAAGGTCAGTCCTGGACATACATACATATGAACGATTCTAAATATAACAATGATGATTAGAAGAAGTCATGAAGAGGAGGAGAGTGGTAATGATGGATAATGACATTAGCCTGTGTCACTTTAGAGCCCTCTAGAGCTTCCCTGACCAAAAATGGGTAGGGAGGCATCCCATGCCTTGTTCTGTGACTTTTGTTTAATAACCATCTATGTCTTCTAGAAGTGGCATGGTCTATCCATTCAGGGCAATTCCATTCTAACTATATTTGAATTTAGCCTGCTTATGAAGGGATTTCCACAAGGCATAGTCATGCATCCTTAGCTTTGGCTAACCCACCCACTATTCCTCCTCTCCCCCATTTCCCTGCCCCAACTCTCACTTAATCCTTTAATCCTTAATGTTTCTGCCTCTTTTTTTATAGCACATCCATTCTGTTATCCCCCCAATTATACTTTTAATTGGGTTGTAAGCTTGAGCTAGTAGACTTCCATGTGGCTTTTCCTACACTCAAACTCCCATGTCCCTCTTTGCCCAAGTCTTCTTGACCCCTCTCTCCATATTCCACCTCTCTACTTCCGCTTTCCCTAAAAATACTGTTGTCCTCCTGTAACTCTGACCCCTAAAGCTCCTTCTAGTTTCTTAGCTTTCTCTTGTGCTCCTAGCTAAACACACACACACACACACAAAAAAAAAAAAAACCAAAAATCTGAAGCTAGGATACAGGCTTTTGTTTTTCTGAGCTACCTTACTCAGTGTATTTTTTATTTTATCCATTTATCTGCAAATTTCATGTTTTCATTTTTCTTTGCAAATGTATAATACTTCATTGTATATATGAATCACATTTCCCTTTTCCTTTTAGCTGTTGATGGATATCTAGATTGTTTCCATTTACTAGCTACTATAAATAGAGTCACAATGAACATGGGTGTGCAAGTGCTTCTAAAGTAGGAAATAAAATCCTTTGGGTATATATCCAGGGTGGTAGCTAAGACAAATGATAGGTATATTTCTATTTTGTGGGGGGTAATCTCCAGACTTATTTTTAGGGTATACACAGTAGTTTACACTCCTATTTATATTTGTTAGTATTGCTGTCATTTCCTATGCTATTGGATCTTTGATTGGCATTGCTTTTCTCTTAACCTGGGTCCAATCTTGTCCCCACCTTGAGCCCACAGTTTCCTAAATATTGTATTCTTGAACAATGCAGAGAGAATGGATTCTATGTACTTGTCTTAGGGTTTCTACTGCTCTGATGAAACATCATGACCAAAAGTCAAGTTGGGGAGGAAAGGGTCTATTTAACCTATACTTCGACAGCACAGTTCATCATAGAAAGAAGTCAGAACAAGAAGTCAAACAGAGCAGATTCCAAAGTCTTCTTTCCTCAACTCCCCTGTAAAAAGTGCTGTAGTATTTGCATAGAAGTTATGTGCATCCCTCTGTAGTATTGAAATCATCTCCGGATTACTTATAACACCAAATGTGAGGTAAATACCTTGCAAACAATCATTTTAGTGTGTCGGTTAGGGAATAAGGACATGAGGAAATGCCTGATAATGATCAGTACAGGTGCAGTTTTTTTTTTGCAAATATTTTTTATCCTTGCTTAATGGGTCCTAAATCTTATGGATATGGAACCACAGATGGAGATTAATACCTTTGTAACGTCATCTGTGTTCTGCTTTGGCAGATGCTCTGTGGCTATAACTACAGAATTATTGAAAGTTGACCTTGATAAGTTGTGAATATGTGTTTTGCCAATAATAACATTCAAACTTCTTGAAGGAGCCATACTTTCTGAACTCTTTTAGCTACTGAAAAGCATCTCATGTGACTCAGTCTCTGTTGTTCTGCACTTTCTATAAATGGCCATGTATCTGTAGAGGACTATAAAACCCCAGAATCCAGAAAAGAGAGGGTGCGAATATAAAGCCCACTTAAGCTTTGAACTCACTATGTAACCCGTGCTGGCCTTAGCTTCTGGAATATTCAACTTCCAGGAGTCTGCTACTTTTGAGGATATGGCTGTGAACCTCACGCTGAGAAAATGGACTTTGATTGATTTTTCCCAGCAGAAACTCTAGTGAAGATGTGATACAGGAGACCCACAGAAACATGGTTGCTACATGAAAAAAGAGTGAGTATAAAAACTCCCAGAGATAAATGAGAAGTGACGTAGTTAGACAACATAAAGACAGTGAGTATGGACGTCTCTCTAGCTAGGCTTCAGTTACTGTTGTGAAGTAAAAATCCTGTGTTGTATAATGATTGTGACATCCTCATTGGTCTTTCATCCCTATATATGCCAATCACTGTTAAGATTGGACACAAGACTTAGGAGTATGACATATACGAAGAGAATTTCTATGTTTAGGGAATGTGAGAAAGCCTTCCGTTACCCTGAAAGCTTTGTTAATGCTATGAATGTAACCAAGGTAGAATAACCTTCAGGAGTCTCATTTACATTAAAGCACCTATGAAACTTGACCCTAGAGAGAAAATATATGTGTTTTAGTGACACAATAAAGCAGTCATTTATCCAAGTTCTTCTCAATATCATGAAAATTTTACAGGAGAAGGAAACTGAACGTTTCTTTTGGAGTAGCATTCAAAGACATGAACAAACACTGGAATACAATAAATGAAATAAAATGTAAGAAATGTGTCAAAAACCTTCAGCTACTTGATTAATTAAAACAATTTAGACTAGAAACAGACCATATATATTTATATATATATACATATATATATGAGATAGTCTTCAATTACCTCAATTCATTTCAAACACATAAATAAAGTCACACTGAAGAGCATGTATGTCTTTCTGTGCATGTCTGCCATCTGATAAAACCTTATTATTCACAATTCCTTTTGGTATTTTGACAGGATTCAGTGATGAGAAACCCCATGAGAAATATAAGAAAGGTTTAATTTTGTTTCTTTTAGTTCCTTTTGAATACGGAAACAGATTCACAATGGACAGTTATCCTATATGTGCATGTAGCAAGGCAAAGTCTTGAATGTTTTCAGTTTCTATAATCACTGTGAAAGGACTCACAGTGGAAAGAAACCTTAAGTTTGTAAGCAGCATAGGGAAAGCGTTTTATTCTTTGAGTGGTTGTCAAATCACGAACAAACTTTTACATATGAAGAACTCTAAAAATATAAGCAATGTGATTAAGACTTTCCTCATTCTGGTTTCTTTAAAATACGTGATAGATGCTAATCCTGGACCGAGTTCCTCAGCATAGAATATGGGGATACTTTCTCATCACATGATTTCTCACAAACATGCCAAAGTTGGTGGAAAATCTCTAGTCATTAAAATCACCAAAAGAGAAGAATTGTTATGCAGTCATCAACAAAATACAGAATCATATTACTTTATGGAAAATAAGTAGAACTGGGGATTATCATGTTAAGTGAAATAAACCAAGCTTACAAAGACAAATATTATGTTTTCTCTTATACTTTGAGTAAAAAACAAAAGCAGGAAAGTTTACTCTCTTATTTTTCTGGTCTTAATCTGCATATTCTTGCAGCACAGGGCATCACAGGTCGTATTTGTGCACAGTAGATCTTTGAAACTTTGTGAATAAAAGATGACAATATTCCTGGATGTTACTCTTAGGTTGGCACCATTGGTAGCAACTGCCCTGTACAAGAGTGATGATGAACTATATACAGACTGAATCTATCCTAACTTCATTACTCCCTCATCAAAGCTCCCCACATCTCAGCTCAGTGTCTAATATCACCGGACACAAAAGGAAGCAGCTGGAAGAAAAATGATTATTTAATAAAATTTGCAAATACCTGAGATCTTGTGAGACTGACACTAGGGTCCACCTAGGCTTTGAAAGGGGATGGAGTGATCAAGAGTCTTGGAGCTTGAATTTGGAAACTTCATGCTTCACCTTCTCAGAGGTGGCATCAGGGAGGTCTCTGTTCCTGCCATGCCGTTGAGAGTGTCTTTAACTCTCTCCATTTATCTGCTGGTGCTCTTATTAAACACTTTGAGAATCAAACTTAAAATATTTTCCATTCTCAGTAAGTTCATGGCCTTTGGGACAGACAAAAACAAATGATAAGAGCTCAAAGGCCTTCTGCTTCTATAGTGTAAGCAAGAGGATTTAAGAATTCTTTTTCACATGGATTATAAATATGTCCAATAAATGAAAATGGAAATTAAATTCAGTTCGCTTCTAATTGGGAACTAACTACATATAAGACCATTCATAGGAAACAGGAAAGATTTAGACATTATAGAAATCATTTGGATTCACTCTTTTTACCTGGATGGCCTTACAAAATGGTTCATTAAGACCACCTTAGATTATTTAATAAGAAAGACAATTTAATTTGCAAATTGAGAAATGCATTTTTTCATTTGTAAGATTTGGTATTTCAGTTGCTGTTTATGTTCTTAACTTGACCAAAAATAATATAATAAATTGATACTTTAAGACTAAAATGATGCTTCATAGCAGCAGTGATTAAATGACAAAACCATTGCCACTGTTTTATAGAATAGATTACCCAAACCATTAAAAGATTATGGTCTCAAAACATAGATGGTCATAATTTAACTTGAAATACGTTTTATTCACTTTTGATATATTTCTATTCTTTTATTATTCAAGAAATATAATGAAGCATAGTAGAACTAATAAGAAATGAGCACAAATGTTAATAAAATTAAGCTTTGCTTGGCATAATATATAGTCTATATAAAAAGGAGACCTAGAAAAATAATTTTTAGGTGATGAAGAAGGAGGGAACACAGGTGAAGGACACAGGAGTCATAAAAGAGGATGTAAAGCTAATTGTTTCTCTGTTTTAACTCTGTCATTTTTCTTTTATATTTTGTGGTGGATAAATATATAAAAAATGTAATTGATAGTGAAAGTGTAAAAGCCTATACGAGGTGCCATGGCTTCAGAATGGATATTCTAACCATAAAAGTTAATTGAGATGTATAGAATTTGGTATCCCATAAATACTTCTTTGAATTGCTACCTTAACCTGAATACCTGAATAACAAGGAATAGACCTGACCACCTCTTCTCCAAGGACTAGCTTTCATCATACCAGAAGGCACCATGCATCCTTCCAAAGGAGGGAAACAACCAACATTTCTACTCAGCTATGACACCTATGGACCACAACAATGACCAGTAGGGCATGGTAACCCCAAGGGCGCAATAGCAGGAGCTCTCTAATTGGACCAGGTCAACAAGAGGGAAATCTACCTAGTATGGGAAACCTGGCCAAGTCCCCAGGGCTAGTGAAGTTATAGTTCTTGGAGGAGAAATAACAACCACCACTTTACTAAGTTAGTGGAATCTCTAACTTCATCCAAAATATTTGTCCTTATATCTACAGATAAGTGTAGTTCTCACTCCCCATGAAAGAGACTACTCTTTGTAATGGAAACAGAAAGCTATTGCCAATAGCAATGCAGAATGATGAAGCCAAGTCTGGATGAATACATTTATGAAACAACTCCCTTATGAAAGGCTCCGGTAACATTCTGAAAGAGGGGGTGGAAATAAATGCCAGAGAATCAGGAAGTTTTCTGTAGGATCTGACATTTGTAGCAATGTCAGAAACATCAGATTTTACATGCATAAAATCTCACCAACATAACTCCCTAAACATGTGCTGAACAAGGACAACAACAACAGACAAGCCAGAGTAAAAAAGGGAAAAATAATGAGACCTCAGCCTTACACGAAGAACTGCAGTTAGTAAAGAACTGCAATAAAAAAAATTAATAACAGGAGAAATTGCCTTCCACAGGGAAGAGCACACCAGCTGATTATCCGATACCAAATTGTCAGTCCTGAAAACATACATACAAGTATGTATTTATGTATTGTTTAGACCAAGCAGGTTATGTTTAGGAATTTACATATAAACACATGCATGCAACAATAATGAAAAAGAGGACATAGACTGAAAGTGTATATGGAAGCGTTTGAAAAAAGGAAAGGGAAGGGAAAATGATGCAATTGTATTATAATCTCAAAAATAAAAGAAACTATCAAAAGCTATAAAAAGAAGAGAGAAAAAAATTAAGCCCTGCTATTGAAGACTTCATCTTCAGAACACAGGCTGTTTTACTATCCAAAGTTAGAATCTTTTTGGTGGCCTTCCTGGTTGATATTACTTTTGTGCTCTTCATGTCTTGATACCATTTAGGGTCAGTCACAGGGAGGTGATACATATGATGCTAGTGTCCTTTCCCAGAATTCCTTCAACACTGTTCACACGTATACCCAAGAGTGCCAAAGTCTGCAGGAGATACACAGGTGAAGCGATGAAGCTAAGAACCCTTCCTAAGGGCTAGGAAAAGGCAAACGTGAGAAAAGAGACCTCAGTGAGCCCATGTGTCAGGGCAGTAAGTCTGCAAGAGCAATGCCACAGGTCCTTCAGTCCCTGCCAAATGGTGTCCTTGTATTTAATAGTCAATGGTATAAAGCTGGGACTAGTTTTCAGATATGAGAGACTTCTTTCTAGTAAATAAATTGAATGGATGAAAGAATGGATAAAATACTTATTTTTATTTTCTCTCTCCACTCCTGCCCACACACTCACCCCACTCTCTCTCTCACACACATTCACACTTTTGTGTGGGTGGGTGAATATATGCAACACCCCACCACAGCTTGGTGTCCTCCTTGCCCATGGACAACCTTGGGTGTTGGTCCTCACCTTCCACCTTGTTTGAGAAGTAGTCGTCTGTCTTTTCACGTCATAGGCCAGGCTAGCAGGTTCATGACCTCCTGGATACTATTCTGTCTTGGTCTCAACCTCCCTGCTTCCTGTAGCAGTTCTGGGAATATAGGCACTCAGGCTCCAGGGTTTTTTTTTTTGTTTTCCTTTTGTGGTACACTCACCAAGCCATCGTCCCAGCTAGGAACCTTCTAATCACTGCATCATTTCTGTGAATTGCTATCTCTCTGAGGTCATGGTTATTATACAGAACCTGGGAGTGATAGATATCTGCATTTCACTCACAGTGAGACATCTGTGTATCTGCAATGCCTTGCCCTTTCTTTCTCAGAAAACTAGATCAGGGAAGGCAAGATGAAATTTGAACCTGAACTCATTCAGGGCAGGGCTGATGTCTTCTGTGCTCGGAGAAGATGAAGTTCATTGACAGTAACATTTATAACATCAACCCTAAAGTGCCTTCTTACTTACTGAACAGCAGCCTCATTTCTGTGACCCCCTCCTTCCCACAGCAGCATTACAGACATCCTGAACCAGCTCAGCTCTGTGCAACGGAATGCTCTTTACCACTCCTTGGTGGGTAAGACATAAGAAACACGCTCCCCAAGGACCAAGGTTGAGGAACAAGCAAAGGCTTTCACCAATTCTAAGAACAGTGTTATGTGGATGCTGAGCTACATAGTAGGGGACAATGTAGTAGGTTCCCCAATGAAAATGTTTGCTCTCTGTTTTATGGTGATCCTTGTTGGGTCCAGGTACTCTCATTGCTGTCTTCATTCTGGCCTGGTGCTCTCCCAATTTTACAGAAGAGTTACTACTACATCTTATGGTCCTGCCCAACCAACTTAGAAGGAGGAAGGGCCTCCATCTCATTCTACGTAGCTTGGCTCATTCATCTGGACAGCATTTCCTGCCAGTCTTACCTTCTCTTTCTTATTTATCTCAAAATCATCTATATTCTGGGTGGTGGTGAGCTATGAATGGGTCTCTGTCACATAGAAGTCTCCATCCTCTACAAGTAATTTATGCTTATAATACATATGCTGAAAAATCAGCCTCTTTTAAGCAACTGATATAATTTTTTTGTTTTCTTTTGCTTTTTAATAATTTATTTTATTTTTAAAAAGAAAACAAACTATTCTGTTTTTGTTTTACAAATCAATCCCAGTTCCCACTTCCTCCCCCTCCCATTGCCTCTGCCTACCCCACCACCACACTCCCCATCCACTCTTCAGAGAGGGTAAGGCACACTGATTTGGGGAAGGTCCAAGGCCCTCCCTATTATATCTAGGCTGAGCAAGGTATCCATCCAAAGAGAATACATTCCAAAAAAGCCAGTACAAGCAATAAGGATAAATCCTGGTGCCACTGCCACTGGCCCCTCAGTCTGCTCCAGTCATACAACTGTCACCCACATTTAGAGGGACTAAGTTTGGTCCTATGCTGGTTCTTTCCCTGTCTGGATAGAGTTGGTGAGCTCCCATTAGCTCAGGTAAACTGTTTCAGTGGGTGTCCCCATCATGGTCTTGACCTCTTTGCTCATATTCTCACTCCTCCCAGTCTTCAACTGGACTTTAACATCTCAGCCCAGTGCTCCACTGTGGGTCTCTGTCTGTTTCCATCAGTTGCTGGATGAAGGTTCTATGGTGACAATTAAGATATTCATCAATCTGACTAAAGGGCAAGACCAGTTCAGGCACCCTCTCCTCTATTGGTTAGGGTCTTAGCTGGCATCATCCTTGTGGATTCTGGGAAATTTCTCTAGTGCCAAGTTTCTTGATACCACAAGAAATGGCTCCCTCAATCAAAATATCTTTCCTTGCTCTCATCTATGTCCTTTTCCATCTTGACTATCCCATTTCCTCAACTTTTCCTCCCACCTCCCCTTCTCCCCTCCTCTTTCCTTTCCACCCTTCTTTTTCCCCCAACCCCAATGCTCCCAATTTTGTCAGGTGATCTTGTCTGTTTCCCCTTTCCAGGTGTGATGTAGGTGGGTCTTCTATCTGTTGCTTTCATTGGTTAATTAATAAAGAAAACTGCTTGGCCTGATAGGTCAGAACATAGGTAGGCGGGGAAGACAGAACAGAATTGTGAGAGAGAGAAGGCAGTGAGGCAGATGCCATAGCTCTCCTCTCCGAGATGGACACAGGTTAGAATCTTCCTGGTAAGCCACCACCTCGTGGTGCTACACACATTAATAGAAATGGGCCGGGCAGTATTTAAATGAATACACAAATTGTCTATAATGTGAGGCTTCCATGAGAATGAAACTCTTTCCTGACATCTTGACATTGTCTTTATTTGTTTTGAAATAGAATCTTGGTATGCAACTCATATTGTCCTGGAGTATTTAACTCACACTAGCCTCAAACCTTCCATCCTCCTGCCTCAGCTTCCTCAGTGCAAGGATTACAGGATAGCACCATTATATCTGGTCCTCACATTTTTTTGCCAGTAAATGGAGCCTCTTACTGGCAGGCTAAAGAGGCTCAGCTGGAGGCTGGTCAGATGGTACTTTCAAGAAGTTAGTCTTGAATTTGACATCTTCTGACGGGAGGAAAATGCCCCACGAAACAGAGTGAGAATTCAGGATTAACATGCTCTCAAGATAAAAGTCAGTGTAAACCCCCAAACTATTATTTAGACTAGGTGAAAATTCTGCACACATTTTCTGGTAAGTTTTATTAAAAGAACAACTATCACGGTCTCCAACAATTCTTGTCTGTTGATCTTCATGCCTTTGTACAATTTCCTCCTCTTGGTTGTGAATTGAACTCAGGGCTTTTTTTTGTTTTTATTTTTAAAACTTCTCTGGGGCTTTATTTATTATAAAGAAGAACCTGGATATTTTTATATTTCATGGGACTGGGGGAGGACAAAAGACTGGAACACAGAAAGGATGTAGGGCTGGTGGGTGATAGATCTGAGAGCTTGATACCTATAATAGAGGTAGCCAGAGGGCCTGGTGCCAGAAAGATCTAGGTTCCAATTTCCAACTACCTCTTTCCATTATTGCATCTCAGGCCTTCTGTGTGATGCCAGCACTTCCTTCTTTCTCTCCCTTGTTCTTTAAGCCTTTACCTTACCTGGAAGTAGAAACCCAAAAGAGAAAAGAAAGGATAAAACCTAGTTGGAAGCCGTATTAATTCATATTCTTCTAATTTTACCTCTCAGTTGGTTTTTGTTTTTCATTTTTAAATTTTTTTTTTTTGCTTTTATATACTAACCAAAGCTTCTCCTCCCTTCCCTCTTCACAGCCTCTACCCCATCCAGTCCTCCACTTCAGATACGGGCAGGCATTCCATAGATATGAGCCAGCCATGCTACATCAAGCTACAGTGAGACCAAACACCTACTCTTCCACTAAGGTCAGATGACGAAATCTGGCAGGAGGAATAGGTCTCCAAATCAGGCAACAGAGACAAAGACAGCCCCTGCTTCCTCTGTTAGGAGTCCCAATCGAAGACCAAGTCACAGAACTGTAACATATATGCAGAGGGCCTATATCAGTCTCATGCAGGCTCCCTGGTTGTCAATTCAGTTTCTGTGAGCCCCTATGAGCCCAGGTTAGTTGGTTCTGTGGGGTTGCTTGTGGTGCTCTTGACACCACTGGGTCCTACAATCCTTCCTCTCCCTCTTCTGCAGGATTCCCCAAGCTCTGCCTATTGTTTGGTTGTGAGTCTGCATTGTTTCCATTAGTTGCTAGGTGAAGCATCTCTGTTGACAACTGGGCTAGGCACCAATCTATGAATATAGCAGAATATCATTAGGAGTCATTTCATTGACTTTTTTTTCATTAGTGTTTGGTTGTATGTTAGGTCTCTGGGGTATCCCATTTCTGGATCCTGGCCCTCACTGGTGAATTCGCTCTCAGGGTATGGGTCTTTATATGGGCCATATATAAAGTTGGTTGGTCCCTCTCAAAATTTCTGTGCTATCCTTACCCCCAGCCCATCTTGTAAACAGGACAAATTGTAGGTTGAAGGGTTTGTGACTGGTTTGGTGTCCTAGACTCTCCATTGGATGTCCTGCCTGCTTACAGGTGATGGCTGGTTCAGGCTCCATATCCTCTATTGCTAGAAGTCTTAGCTAGGGTCACCCTCAGATATTTCTGGGCACTTTCCCTGCTCTAGGTTTCTAGCTCATTTCAAAGATGTCCCCAGATTTCAGTTGTCTCTCCCAGTACTCTCTCTCTCTCTCTCTCTCTCTCTCTCTCTCTCTCTCTCTCTCTCTCTCTCTCTGTTCTCCTTCTACCTGATACCTCTTGTTTCCATGCCCTATTTTCCCCTTCCCAAACCCTCCCCTATCTACTGGCAATGTCCATTCTATTTTCTCTTCATGGTGATCTTCAGGCACCCCCACCCCTTGAGTCCTCCTTATTACTCAGCTTCTCTTGGGCTGTGAGTTGTAGCATGATCCTCTTTTGCTTTATGGCCAATATGCATTTATGAGTGAGTTTATACCATGTTTGTCTTTCTGAGTCTGGGTTACCTCATGCAGGATAATCTTTTCTAGTTCCATCCATCTGCCAGTGAATTCTGATGTCATTGTCTTTAACAGCTGAGTTGTACTCCATCGTGTTAATGTACCACATTTTCTTTATCCATTCTTTTGTTGAGGAACATCTAATTTGTTTCTGGCTATTACAGATAAAGCTTCTATAAATATAGTTGTACAATGTCCTTATGGTATGATTGTGTATTCTTTGGGTATATGCCCAGGAGCGGCATGGCTGTGTCTTGAGTTATATTGAATCTCAATTTTCTGAGAAACCACCATATTGATTTCCAAAGTGACCGTACAAATTTGCACTCTCACCAGCAGTGGAGGAGTGTTCTCCTTGTCTACACTCTCTCCAGCATGAGCTGTTTCTTGTTTTTTTTTTTTTTTTTTAATCTTAGTCCTTCCACCAGACATAGATAGGATCTCAGTATCATTTTGATATGCATTTCCCTGATGGCTAAGGATGTTGAACATTTCTTTAAGTGTTTCTCGGTCATTCCAGATTCTTCTGTTGAGAATTCTCTGCTAAAATTTGTACCCCATTTTAACTGGATTATTTAGGTTACTGATATCTAGTTTCTTGAAATCTTTGTTTATTTTGAATATTAGCCCTCTGTCAGATGCGGAATTGGTGAAAACCTTTTCCCAGTCTGTGGGCTGCCTTTTTGTCTTATTGACGGTGTCCTTTTGCTTTATAGAAACTTTTCAGTTTCATGAGGTCACATTTGTTAATTGTTGAGCCTAGTGCCTGCACAATTGGTGTTTTGTTCAGGATGTTTTCTTCTGTAGTTTTTGCTTCTTTCTTGGAAGTTTTGACTGCATTGGTATACTAGGGTGGAGGGAGAAGAAGTGGGAAATGGGGTTCCAATGGCTGTGGGTAGGACGGAGACAGCACTCCGGAAAACAGCTACAGTGAATCTGCTCAGCTTTATTCCAGAGTATAGGAATTAAATAAGATTGGGGAGCCTGGGGACAAACCCTAATTTGCCTTAAATGGCATGCTCCTATCATAAGGCTCATAGTATAAGTCCTAGTGACCATATGTGCAGTGGAGGAGGCTTCTAGTAGGCATCTGTGCCAATGGTCATGCTAAATATAAATCAGGCATCTGGCTTAGAGACAGTTTTCAGATAAGTTCAGTCCTCAGGTCCAGGGGCATTCTCTAGATAAGGACAGATAGAGAGCAGGTGGTTTCACTTGGGAGGGAGGGAGTCCCATGTCTCCAGGCTTTAGAATAAACTGCCAGGCCATGATAGACTGCAACTTCTGATTACTCAGCGAGTCCTCCCAACAGTCTCCCGGGTCAATGCATTCAAGGTTTATCCCCCACCTTCTCTTCTATTAGGTTCAGTGTATCTGGTTTTATGTTGAGGTCTTTTACCCACTTGGGCTTGAGTTTTGTGCAGGCTCTTTTGGCTTTTAAAGTCTCTGTTGAGAAGTCAGATGTAATTCTTATAGATCTGTCTTTATGTGATGCTTTGCCTTTTCCCCTCTCAGCTTTTATTATCTTATTTTGTTCTGTATGTTTAATGTTTTGGTTATTATGAGACACAAGGACTTTTTTTTCTGATCCAATTTGTTTGTTATTCTGTAAGCTTCTTGTGCCTTTATAAGCTTGTCCTTCTTTAGATTAGGGAAGTTTTTCTCTATGATTTTGTTAAATATATTTTCTGGGGTTTGTGCTGAGTTTTTTCTCCTTCTTATATTCTTGCTTTTCTTAGGTTTAATCTTTTCATGGTGTTTCCAGATCTCCTGGATGTTTTGTGTTAGAAAATTTTTAGATTTAAAATTTTTTGAACAGGTGAATCTATTTCTTCTATTGTATCTATACTCTCTTCCATTTCTTGAATTCTGTTGGTGATGCTTGCACCTGTACTTCCTGTTCACTACCCAGATTTTCCATTTCCAGGGTTCTTTCACTTTGTACTTTCTTTATTGCTTCTATTTCTATTTTCATGCAAATAGCTTCTTTCACCTGTTTGTTTGTTTATTCGCTTTCTTGGCATTCTTTTTTTTGGATTTGTTGATTTCCTCTAACTTTTCTTTTGTCTTTTCTTAGATTTCTTTTGATGGGGTTCATTTCTTCTTTAAGGACCTCTATCATCTTTATAAAGTTGTTTTTAGAGTTATTTTCTTGAGCTTTAGCTGTATTGGAGTATTCAGGTGTTGCTGACATAGGATTATCTGGGCTCTGGTGGTGTCATATTGACCTGGCTATTGTTGGTTGTATTTTTATGCTGGTGTTTAGGTATCTTGTTTGGGATTATTAGTTCTAGTCTCTGATTTCTGAGTTTGTCTTTGTTGGATGGTTGTCTTGTTCCTTGGTTCCTGTTTCCTCTTTGGTTTTCTAGTCTTTGCACCTGGATTTCTGGTAACGGATGTGACCGCTGGTCTAGGTGAGAGTCTTTTTCTAAGTTGGGACTTGGCCTTCTGGTGATTAGCTTGGACTTTGGTGCAGCAGGGAGTCTCTGTTCTTGTGACTGGTGTGGTTTGTACCTGAGCAGCTAGAGTCCGTTCAAGCCAGTGTGGTTTGTATCTGTTCTAACTAATACGGTTTGCACCTGAGTCACTAGGGCCCATTCAAGCCAGTGTGGTTTGTATCTCTTTTAACTGGTGTTACTTGCACTGGTTCAGGCTAGTTTGGCATGTTTCTAAGTGTAGGAAGTTTACTGGGGTTGGGGTTAGGGCCCAACAGTGGGGCCAGGGATAAGATGAGATGGCGTGGGCCTGGGGAAGGGACCCAGGTAAAAGAAACCAGAGAGGGATGCAGTTCTGGCTGGTGTGGCCTGCTCCTGAGTAGAGGAAGTCTGCCCGAAGTGAGGGCAGGGCCCAGCAGTGGGACCAGGGACAAACTGGGACAGTATGGGTCTGGGGAAGGGACCCTGGAAACAGAATCAGGGAGGGGTAAGGTTCAGGGGGCAGGATGGTCACTCACGAGTTCTGGCTGGTATGGCCTGCTCCTGAGTGGAATTAGCTCACCCAGGTTAGGGACAGGGCCCATCAGAAGGACCAGAAATGAGCTGGGACTCTATATACCTAGGAAAGGCACCCCATAAACAGAAACTAGATAAGGGTGCAGTTTTCATGGTTTTCCTTTTAATATGATGCTTAGCAAGCTGTGGTCCATAACTTCTTTGCAGAGTGACTAATTTTTGATAACTATGTAATGAAAATACTATCTCCTCTTGTATGATTAGGTCACAAGATTTGTACTCTGCCTTGCAGAACTTGTCTTTGCCTTTTACTTCTGCACTGTGGTGTGAGCCTGATGCCACCTGCACGGCAAGGGACTAGAAGACGCATCGAGCCAATGGTAAGGAGCTGAGGACCAACTCACCAGTTCTGTGAAGGGGATATAGAAAATAATGAAGGCCAAACATCTTCCAGTCAAGCCCACAGATTAATCCCAAAGCCTGGGCTATCTTAATGGCAGCTTGTGAGAGCCTTGCTCTAACAAACACTGCTAAAACCATTAGACTCCAGACCTACAAAGATTATAAGAAATGAATGATATTTTGGACAACAAAGCTTGGGGGATAGTTTGCCTTAATAGTAATAAATACCAAAGCAGTAACAATGTTAGTTTTACAATAATTCAAGCAAGAAGTGGAATAGTGCCAGAATCTCTTGAAGTCTCTCATGTCCCAATTTAGTCACTAGCCCTCTGCCAAGGTCAATCCCTAAGCCTGATTGATTGCCTTTTTGCCTGTTTTTGACCTCTGAGTGAACAGATTTGTGTTATAGTATCCTCAGTTTCAGCATCTGGCTCCTTGTTTTGCAGTCTAGGTGGAAGTTCTTTTTATAATATTTTGTATGGATATGTTTATATTATGATATATTTATTACCGCAATGTGTACAACTTAATTGTACAAATATGCCACAGGTTACTTATTCATTCCATTAGAGCACACCTTTAGAATATATATACGTAGGAGAGGAGTCACTGGTTCATTGGGCTTTAAAAATTAATGGCAAAAATGGTTTCCAAAGAAGTTGGTCCAATGTATACCAGCAGAGCCTGGCGCCTATCTTTTATCTCACTATTTCAGCAGGATCCTTGGCTTCTTCTCGGTGTAGCATGGGACTGAGTATGTCACAGTATCTTAATAGTGTGTATATTCCAGCTAACAATGTTGCTAACGTAAAAAGAATAAGAGAGTCTTCTGGACTCCTAATTATAGTAAGTGTTAATTTTCAAAATTCAAGGTATAGTCAGTGCTCTGTTATGAGCTCTCACTTTATGTGTAACCAGCACTGACAGAATAAAACATTAAGATCTTAGAATTCATAGCTACCAGGTTGGCTTTAAATTAGCCTCTAGGAGAGAGTCGGGATAAAAGAAAAAACGGTTGAAGTGTAATACCTTTCTATTATTCTTTGAGTATCTAGCTTGTGCTTTCTTTTAAAGCTCACATTTCCCAAAGTGCACAGCCTGCATTTCCTGGCTAACATTGGAAGCAGAGCCATCATGGAAGCTGTTGTGTTTCATTCTAGAGGGAGGTTTTATTGTATTATACCTATTAGTCAACTTTGTGTCATATGAATATTTGGTCTAGCTATATGAGCTTTTAGCATTGTGCACTCTATAAAGCTAATTGGGGTAGTCCTGAAAATACCCAGCATTCTTTGCAATGACCAACACAAATGGAAGATTCCTTTATTGGAGTCATAATTTTTGAATTCATTGCTACAGTCAAGATGAAAGTACAATATGCTTGAGCTCAGCTTTGCCTCTGGAATAGAATTAACAGACAACAAACACATTTATCAGTACCAGTCCATCACCCTGGGTAGTGAAGCCTCTATGCCCCCTTTTTTGGCATCTTTGACTTCTGAAAGTCTATACGATATAGATGCTCAGATTTTAAACATGGATATTATAGACATAGGGGACTAGAACCAGAAACAGTAAAAGATAAGTGGATATAACACGTCATTAAGAAAATAGAGCTTCCGGAGGCTAGAGAGGTAGCTCAATTGGTAAATTGCTTACTGTATGTGGTGGTTTGAAAAAAAAAATGGCCCCCAAAGGGAGTGGCAATTTTAGGTGGTGTGGCTTTGCTGGAGTCGTTTTGGCCTTCTTGGAGGAAGTGTGTCCTTTGATGGTGGGCTTTGTGGTCTCATAGATGCTCAAGCCACACCCAATATCTCAGACTATTTCCAGGTGCTTATAGGATCAAGATGTAGCCAGAACCACGTCTGTCTACATGCTACCATGTCCCATCATGATGATAATGGACTAAACCTCTGAAAATGCAAGCCACCCCAATTGAATGTTTTTTTTTTTTTTTCTTTATAAGAACTGCAGCGGTCGTGGTGTCTCTTTACAGCAAGAGAAACCCTAACTAAGGCAAAAGTTGGGATCAGGGATTGGGGTATTGCCGTGATAGGCCAAGGCATTTTTTTTCTTTTTGATTAATGTGGACTTTGGGAGCTTGGTTAGGAGAACAGAGAAATGCTTTAACTGTTGGACATGCTAGTAGACACATGGGTGACAGTGGCACAAAGAACAGTTGGAACTGTGGGATGCTGGCTCTAGAGATTTCAGAGGAGAAGAATATTAATATGTGGCCTAGCGACTGATCTTATGGTATTTTGGAAGAAAGGGGCTGCTTTTTGTCCTTGTTCAAAAAGTCTGCCTGAGGCTAAAGTGAAGGGTTGTGGATTGATTCCATTGACAGAAGAACTCTCACAACAGCCTAGTATACTCTGTTCTGTGTGGTTATTAGTGTTAACTTTGATGGAGATCTATAATGAAAAGGAGCCACCTAAGCAAATAAAAATACAAAATGAACAGATTAAGAAAAGGAAGTAGAATAGAGCAAAGTTTCATGTTTAAGGAGATATTAAGATATGGGGGAAATAGGAGTGGAGTGTGGTGCTTTGAAATAAAATGGTATGCAGGGCGGTGGTGGTGCACACCTTTAACCCAGCATTCGGGAGGCAGAGAAAGGTGGATCTCTGTGAGTTTCAGGTCAGCCTGGTCTACAAGAGATAGTTTAAGGACAGGCCCCAAAGCTACAGAGAAACCCTCCAAGGAAGAACTGCCTAGCTCTCACCAGAGAGCTAACCACACCTCTTGCCAGTCCTGGGATAACGACCCCAATGGCCCTAGCACAGGGAAGCTGGCCTTGCCTAATAGAAGACTTGGGTCCTTCACACATGGGAAAGATGGCCTCACCCATTACCATGGGTATGGGAGAGCTGGCCCTGTCCCTCACCTGAAGAGAGCAGTCCAAGCAGCCCAGACCAACTCAGCAGCCACTCAGGTACACATCCAGGTCTTTGTGCTGGCACTGCCCAGCACCTACCCCATTTATGACCTGCTAGAGCACATATAGGAACAGGTTCTGTTGAACTATGACTGTGCAACAACAGAATGTCAAGGGAGTTTCCATGGGGGTTCAGTGTTGATGGCGTGCTGGCAACCAGGGGCCTTGAACCTGACCAACAACATATCACACAGTGAACGTTTGCAAGTGGAGCTGTTTGGACAAAATGGTCTACTCCACAAGACTCTGCAGCTCCCAGGGCTGCTAAGAAGATTGAAGAGGTGGTGGAAAGGCAAAGATGGAGGAGCAAAATGCTCGTTTTTTGTTTTTTTTTTTTCCTTTTTTTCTTTGTTTTTAATCAAAATTGATATTCTTATTTGTATATTTATGTATTTATTTCTTCTTTTTAATTTTTATCTTATTTTTACTATTTCTTTGTTAGTTTTCATTCGTAGGGGACACTACAAGGGTGAGGGACAGATACAGAGGGTCTGGGAGATGGTTGGAATTGGTGTGCATGATGTGAAATTCCCAAAGAATCAATAATTTTTTTCAGAACCCAATTTGATAAAGTGAATTCTTGCAGATTCAATATAAAGCTTTTTTTAAAAAAAATATAGAAAGGTAGACCCATGTGAAGGGAACGTTCATGTGAAAGACTGGGAAGTGGGGGGGGAGGAGAGGTGTGCCTCAGCACATCTGAGTGGGAGGACTTTCTGGAAGACAGAGGGACCATGGCTCTGTCAGCAAGATCCTGGGCTACCAGCAAGTGGTCTTTGTCCATCATGTTTATCTGGGGGTCCCAGGTTTACCCCCCCCCCCATTTTATCTGCTAGGTCACTAGTGTGCCCTTTCCCTGTCCCTCAACTCCACTGTGGCATGACCTTCAGTACCGCATTGTTTTAGTCGATGTGAACGAGGTCTGCCACTATACACATCCCTGGCCTTAGTTCTACCCCAAAATGCACCTAAGAAGGAACAGCATGTCATTCTGGGCAGTGCTCAACTCTGACGAAACACCCGCATTTCTTGCCTTGATGCATCTTCATCATCTTGTCACACAGTCAATTGTGACCATGCTTCCTCCTCCTCCCCTCCCCCCGAGACAAGACAAGTTTTTTTTTTTTTTTTCCTGCAAAAAGCACCTTTTAGGCATCTCCTTTGTTACTATGGAAACAAGGGAAGACATCTCTGGGCATCCTTCTGTCCTTCCCTCTTTATTCCCCTGAGGTTTTGTGGCAGGTCTGTGCTTCTGCGGTTGCCCTGTTCTGCATCTCTGTCATGATTATCCCTTGCCTGATAAACACTTTGCAAGCAGGGAGCATGCACTTGTCATTGCATGCATAGGTGTGTGACTGGAGAAACGGATGGGCAAATTCCTGGATGGCAGGGTGGTGGCTAGATGACAGGAAGGGTGACTGGCTTGCTGGTTGGGTTGATTGACTCTGATATCCGCCCAGAATGATGACACGTTCCTTCTGACCATGTTGTAATATCATGGGATACACATTCATAACTTACAATCTTCCACTGGGATATGATGGGTTTTTTTTTTTTTTGATTTTTTTTTTAGTTGTCAGTGAATCTATCACAAACTCTATTGCTCCGCATATCCTCATATTCCTATTATATGTGCATGCAGGTCTTTGTGCAATTCTGCAGGTCTTCAGGGTCTTAAAGTTAGTCTTCAGTTTGTGTTCTTAAAACTCTGAGCCCGACAAGACTGAAGAATGTGCTACAGATGTTTGTTCTGAAACCAGAGCTTGTTTTCACTGTTCAGTATCATCCGAGATGAACTTGCCATGACTCACAGCTTCCTGGATCCTTCACTAATAGGCTGGAAATAGTTATATTTGCCTTCTTTGCAAGATTGACGAGGCATAAGCATATGGAAAAAACCATGAAATCTGTCCTTATCTGTGTAATCGGTCTGTCTACCGATCGTCTATCTGTTTTGTATGTTATTAACGTTGATGTGTCCTTGAGAAGAATCATGTGCACATGTAACCATTGTTACCCTTATTCTGCCTCGAAGCTCTGAACTCACAGAAGGATTTGCTTAGAATCATCACAGCTGAATACAAGCAGGAGCTAGAACTGACACTCTCTGGCGTCTGCCGAGACACATTGCTTGTTACCATTGCTAAAATCCGGCGGTGAGAGACAGCATTTCTGTTATCCCGCTTAGAAGTATTACAACAAATACCTGTGAGATAAGTTCCCTTTGACTCCCAGTTCAGAGGTGCCAGCCACGGTTGATTGGCCCCATTGATTTTGAGTCTGTGTTGAGTGAATAATGGCTGGGTAAGACGGCAACAGCAAAACAACTCACCTTATAACCAGGAAGTCAAAGATTGAAGAAGAAGAGGCATTTCCTCTGGTGACAGGAAGACACACCATTGGACCTCATCTCTGAAAGGGTCTATCATCTCCTAATAGGTCATGCAGAGGACTGAATCTTGACTACATTGACCTTTGAGAGACAACATCCACACTACAGTGGCATTATATTGCGCATTATGGAATCCAAGCTGTCAGTGAGCATGGACTGATTCTAAGATGGGTATGATGAATAGGTTTCACCTTGAGTGCCAGCTCTGAATCAGATGGAGCTGGAGCCGGAGAAGGATCTTAAGGCCCTGTCTGCAACTGTTTGGAGTGGTTTGCCGTGGCCATCGGTGCTCCTTAACATGCTGTCTTGTCTGTTTTCCATTCCTGTTCTAACACAATGATAGGTGCTTATCTTGACAGGCGTCCATGCTGCCTGTCTGCCCACTCATCGTGATGTTTTGAGAAACTGTTGATAAGCAGATATCTATGGAGGAATTTCAATGTCTAGAAGCTGAGTTTTAAGCCAAGCATGCAAACTTCTTTCTTCAGTGAAAATGGTTAACAAAATGCAAAGAGAAGGCGAGGAATGCTAATGGCAACATCAATAACTATTAGTCATTTTCCCTACAGGGCAAATGCATGTCCTCCTAGTCAGGGTGGGGTGTACACTGCAGGGGAGAAGAGGTTTCCAGGCAGTTGAGCTTAACCATATGTAGTGTTGAAAATGAACACCATTTACTTCTGTGCACATGTAATCAGATTAACTTTATTATAGGCATCTGTTACACTCTTGTTAATAACAACATACCAAGTGAAGCTGGTTTAAAGCATAGCAAAACGCATTTCATTTGGAATTAGATGCTAATGTTGGAGATGACTTCATGGAGTTATGTTTATCTATGACCCTCAGGGGTTAGTGCTCAGGAACATCTCATAGGCTACGAAGTAAATCAGAGCAGAGCTACAGACTAGCGTATTCTGCTATACTTTCTTCCCTTACTTATTTCCTACCATGTATTCTTCTTTTTTCTTTTTGGCTAAGAATCACAGTCAGCCGACCAAAATCACACCCAAGGCATTTCAATGGCAAATTCTAACTTTAAATCTGCCTTACAAATAGACGCCGGTAATCTAGTCTCATGGAACCTTGGCACATAAGGCAAGGGATTGTGGTGTCCTCTGCCCTTGGGTCAGCAGTAACATTGATAAATGGCAAGGCTGAGTCTATGCTACCTCTATCCCCAAGAATTCAGGAAAGGGCTTGGTATAGTAAATATGAAGGTATGGGGGAATGAGAATCTGTTTAATCTTCCATGTAGTCTAACTACAAAATCTCCTAGTGTCTCAAAGCTTTTTTTTTGTCTTAAAACAACCCCCCTCAGAATACCCTAGGCCTCTGTCATTGTGTGAAGGAGATGATCTCATAGAGATGGGTGAAGTATAATCACTAAGTAAGGACACCAGTTCTTCATTTCTCTAATCTCAAATTCGTGTCCTTACTTTCTAGCTCTCTACCCCAGAAAGGGTTAAAGTAAGGGTTATTCATTCTTGCTGATCAGGCCACAGTGTGACACCCATAAAATGCACCATAAACTACATTATTTAATAGATCCAAGCACCGCACCTGCTTCCTTATCTCCTCGAAGGTGATTAAGTTCTCCACAAATGCAATTTGTTAATGTGGGGCCACATCTCCTCACAAGGTAATCTGTGAAATTTGGCAGGCAGTTCCTTGGCTGCAGGTGCAAGATGAAAGACCTTTCTCTGGCTTTGCCAGGAAGAAAAATGATGCCGTGCTTAATTCGTGGAAAAAATATTTTAACACAGAGGGTACAACCTGATTCTAAAAAAGGGGGAATAGAATTGTAAGAATCTAATCAGGTACTCCTTTGGGGGGAGTATGTTACCCCCAAAAGACTGAGTGGGGAATCTGAAGTCTTAATTGAGGCCAGGTATTGGGCACATTCCCTCCCCCCCAGCTCAAGGGAAACCCTCTGATATGTGGAGCTGCAGCCATTTGCAATGATAAATGATGACTTTTACTCTTATGAGCTATGAAGGCTTAATGATAGCTTAATTAAAGCTAATGCTCAGATCCTTTGGAGGGTGGAGCAATTCAAAACTAACTCCCTCATCCAATGAGCTGGGTTTGGAAAAGCATGTCTATGAAATACATAGCCTCCCCAAGCTGGGATCTGTCTGTCTTCACATCCCAAGTAAAGCAAGAGCTAGTTACATTTTTTTTTTTTTGCATTAGGATTTCCATAACCAAGGCTGCAATAGGCCATGAGCCCAGGCCCATCTGGACCTCCTGGGCATTTACACTGCAGGGCGTCTTTGAATCTGCAGATCCAGCTCTCCATACACGTGTCTCAGGGAATCACTGGTCATGCTGGCAATCAGCTTCCGAGGGCCCGAGACCCAAGGCCGGCAGACTTCTTCCCACTGCACAGTGGTGTTGGGTCGGATTTCACTGGAGATAGGAAAAGCACAGGAAAGGTTGGTGACTCAGTTCCAGAACCCAGGTCTGAGGTACTTGTCACTTCTCTCTCTCAGCTGATGATAGCCACGGGACCACCCACTAGGACCTTCAATCTAGTTGGCTGATTCAGCAAGTCATGGGCCAGCTGAGGCCCCTTCATAAGGCTGTGCAAAGCTGGCCACCAAGAGTCCTAGCAAGCATAGCTTCTTCTACCTGGGTGCACTTGCTGCTCCCCCAGAGGATGAGAGAGCTTGGCTAAGCACCCCTAACTATGAACTCTTGTCCTTGTCCATGGGAATGATCTACCTTATCTCAACTTTGCTCCGCTGGTCCCCTCCTGGGATTAAAGTCCTGCTTGAACCTCAGTAGCCCTCACTGCGGATCTGACACTTTCATTAGCTCTCACTAATGTTCATAGAATAAACCTTGCTCCCTGGCACAATATCTGAGCATCACCTAAAATCGAGTATCATCATTCTCTGTAATCTATATTTGTAATTTAATCAGCAACTTGGGTTTCCTCTACCAATGTGTCTTTCTGTTGTTTTCTTTCTGCCAAATCCTTAATCTCTCCTCACAGCTTAGTAGCCTTTCATCTTCAGTTCATGCTCAGAGACTTTCCCACGTCTCATGGACCAACCCATCCGCGGGGATGACTGATGTTAGTGAGGACTGGGAGATGCTTAAGCTTCTCTAGGGTGCTTCTCACCCATCCTTCCATATAAACCTGGAAGGAGATAATATATGCAAGTTCATATGTATGCAATTTAGGTAGCTACTTAACAGCTAAACCAGCGAGACCACTTTTTTAAGACTGTATAACTAGCAAAGGGGCAGAGACAAGGTCTGAGTGAGTTATACCTTCCATTCCCTGGTCTATAACTGAACACTGCATTTCATATTACAGTCTATAGTAGATGCCGTTTATGACTATTATGCTTGCTTTTTCTCAGGTTTTATTTCTCTAAGAAGGTGTTTGACTTCGATTGGTTCAGTATGAAAAGCTTCCTGCAAGAGTTATGCAAGGAGGATTCCTGACTTGGGCTTTCTGACCTTTGGAAATGACAAATATTGGGTTGCCTGGAAACCAGGACAGTCTTTTTCAGGGAGAGTGGGAGGGAGCCTGGACAACAGAGGGCTTGGCTGATGGCCAAGCGAGTAAAGTGGCTGCCCTGAAAGCTCAAAGACCAGGATTGGATCCTCAGAACCCATTTCAGAACAAACAAACAAAAGACAGACAAACAGACTAACTCAATAGCTAACAACTGTGAGTGTATCAATACCAGCACACAGGAGACTGAGACAGAGCCTCTAGAATAGGCTGGCTGCCCTGACTAGCCAGAAGAGTGAGCTCTGGGTTCAGTGAGAGACCTTGCTTCAATATAGAAGATGGAGAGTCACTGAGGCAGATGCTTGATGTCAACCTCAGGTCTTCACAGTCAAATGCATGTAAACACACATTTGGGAATATGCATATGTAAATGCATGCATGCATGCACACACACATACACAGGTTTATTCTATTCATCTGCTTATGGAGGAACAGCATGTCAGAAATGACTTAATCCAATATCCTATTCTATAGGTGAGAAAGCAGGCCCTAAAGGACCTGAAGAATCACCAGGATCACAGAACCTAATGACCTTGATAAGAGAAGAACAGGAAGCCGGGTGGTGGTGGAGCAGGCCTTTAATCCCAGCACTCGGGAGGCAGAGGCAGGCGGGTCTCTGTGAGTTCGAGGCCAGCCTGGTCTACAAGAGCTAGTTCCAGGACAGGAACCAAAAGCTACGGAGAAACCCTGTCTCGATNAAAAAAAAAAAAAAAAAAAAAAAAAAAAAAAAAAAAGAGAGAGAGAGAGAGAGAGAGAGAGAGAAGAACAGGAGTTGGAGACAGTGGTAGATTCCTTCTAGATTCTCACTTGTGGGTTAGGCTGAATTTCACAGAAACCCGAATATCTGGAAGCACAATCGGTAACTGTCAGAATACCAGCGCAGAAGAATTGCTCGCTTCCACCTGTGAGAGGCACAGCGCAGGCTGCCCAGGGCAGACTTGTTCCAAATGGATACTGGTGTGCCAGTGTTGTCCTGTGGGTTTGGAGCCCCAAAGGTGCTGTAAAGTTTTAGTCATTTTAGGTGCTTAGATATTATGAAAAATGGAAGTTTTGATTATCTAAGAATATGAAGGAAAACCATTTTGTTCATAGCAGGGTTCCCAAATAAACATTATTGTGTGGCAGGTTTATTTCATGGTTATGACTGCCTGTCAGTTGGAGCTTCAGAAAGAAGAGAAAATTGAAATTAATTTAACCAGTTAAAAACTCAGATCGTACTGTCTAAGCAATCTTCAGAGCCTAGTGTTTAGATGATACAAAACTGCTTCGTGATCACAAGCTCCTTGAGCCTTGGGGTTGGGACTCTTAAGTCCTGTCTCTTGCGTTTGATTGTGGTGTACCTTGGGGAACTGTTCAACTTCTGTCTTGTCTGTGAAGTGGGACTCACATAGTACTTATCCACGCAGAACTGTTGTGAGATTTACATGAGATAATCTTAGCAAAGAGCTTACATCTTAGCAAGCATCACTGGGCATAGCGTGTAAGACTCAGCAAACATCAGCGGACATTTGAGCTGCATCAGATCTTTTACTTGGTTATGACCAAAGAGTGGCTCACTCACTTGCTCTTCTGTCTCTAATCTTTACCAGATAAATTCACAGTGTGATGGAATTTCTACCAGATGGTCCATGGTATGGTGACATGGAGGCAAGGGCATTCCTTGGGCCTTCATCTGACTTAGGGCTAAGCAGGAAGTGAAGGCGACAACACCACGTGGCTGGTGGACCAGTCACTATAGATGAGTTGGTCGGCTAACTGGGACCACAGCAGTTTTGATGACCTTAGTGAGTTGGCTGAATTCTGTGCCAAGCTCTCTTCCCCAGCTGTGTGAGCCTGAAGGGCCGCTTGAGTCAGCACCTTATGAGCGTGACTGTGCACAGATGAATGCATACCTGACCATAGGAAAGAGCAGGGCGCCTCACTTCTTAAAGGGCTCTTATCTAGGTTAAGGAAATGTAGGGATGGGAGAGATGAGAGGGAAAGGGAATTAGGAGGGCACGGTTCTGAGCTGTAATCCTACCCACCTATTCCGTGAGAGAGGTGTTCTTCTCCCCCACACTTTTAGGTTTTTTGAGACAAGTTTTTTTTTTTTGTTTGTTTGTTTGGGGTTTTTTGTTGTTGTTTTTTGGCCCTGGTTGTCTTGGAATTAGCTCTGTAAACTAAGCTGGCCTCAAACTCACAGAGATCCATCTGCCTCTGCCTCCTGAGTGCTGGGATTGTAGGCATTCACCACCATGCCTGGCTAGAGAAAAATGTTCTTGCATAATTTGATTTTTGCCCTAGGTGTTGAAATGGTGTCACAATCCCAGGGGCTCATCTCAGACTGGCTGAAGCAGTCAAGAATGTCACTCACTGTTCACATCAGTGCTCAATTATGTGAAATGTGTAATCTCCATCTAAGTATTGTTTTCAAACTGACTTCATGATACACAGTTTGAAAAGCACTGACGTCACTTTTGCTCCCTTACAAAAGGTGCTGAGTGTTAAGTACTGAATAGGGCAAGAAGTAGGTACAGGAAGCTAACAGTTGTTCTGCCCTGAAAATTATGGCAAGAAATGCTAGAAGTGTACCACTGTTATTATTATTAATATCACCTCCATCTTTGCGGTTGCTGCTTGCTCTCCCGCAGCCCTGTTTGTCTTGGGCAGTTCCTGCACGTAGACACACGGGGCTTGGTCCGTAATGTACAGTGGATAATTCAATATGAATGTGGGTTTATGATGTTTCTTTCAAAACGGTTCTGGTGTGGCTTCCTGGATCCACTCATCCTCTCCCCAGGGGTTTCCCATATCATCAGTCAATCTCCTGCGTTGTAAAAAAGTTACCGCGCTTCAGGCTCTACCCTGGACTGGTGCAATGCAGGAAATTCCCTCCCACAGAAACAAAATCTTCAGCCTGGCTTCTTCTTTTGCTCTTCTTATCCCAAACCATCTGTATAATAGGTGTACAGATGAAGATACTCAATATGAAAATTCAGTTGTGGGCATTCCGCTCGTAGATGAATGTCAAGCGGAAAGAAGAAAAATGGTTGTTCGTTTCAGTCAGTGGAATAATGTCGGAGCAAACCTACTTCCTGGGTACAAATGGTGTGAAGAACGATGCTGCAGGATGTGCTGAGCCATCAGGACGTCCTGGCCATTCATCATCCTAAACTCACACAGGCAAACGTGGTTATCATCACAATGAGATGCAAGCACCTGTGGTTCCTCCCCCGTCTAGCTTTTAGCTTCTGAGAACTTAAGGATAAAGTCATATCACTAAGTTGGGGATTTTTTTTCTCTTGAATTAATTCATTGAACTTGGTCATGCATTTAAAGACAAAAATGAATCCAGAAGACATAGTACCTAATATTCTGGAAGTATCAAATACAGAAAGGTAAAAACTAAGGGTCACTGGAAGCAGACCTCTGAGCAGCTGAGGCAGGCGAGAGGCTGCTGGGCTGAGAGCCAGGTGCTGGAAGATAAACCATGCCAGAATAATGTGTACTCTGAGTGGAGACGGTTCTGACTCCCTGCTTACTAGTTCCTGCTCTAGGTCCCCTACTTCAGGCGTGAGAACTTCTCTGTACTAGATATGACTCTCTGGGGGAATGAATGAAGGTGACTATTTAAGATCGAAGATCCAAGAGCCCCATACCTTGGAAAGGGCTTATGAAATTGTACTGGGTGTTCAAGTAGTTATGTGAATGTGGTACTCCTGGGTTAGATCTAGGAGTCTCATCAAGCACAATAGGATGCTTCTAGTTATCTGGCCCTGTGGAAGTAGGTGCTGGATGTCTCTGGTCATAGTTGAAAATGTGTGTGCCTAAGGCAGAAGGAAACAGCAAAAGTTTTCAAGTTAAGTCCTGAGAACAAATTCTTTTGCTGCCATACTTCCACCCCCTTCATGACCCCGTTTCTGACTCTGAAGAAGACAGCTTTCCTTGCTTGGAGAGATTAATACTCTAGGTCTGAGTTTCCATAAGAGATTGAGGATGACTATGGATTGAATATTTTGTTTTTCTCAAAATACCTTTATAGCTTTTGTAAATTATTTGGAAAAGGTTGTGATAATAGGGCCTTTGGGATAATATTTGAACATTTGGAAGAGAGGTACAGAGTTCCTACCTACCTTCTCACTCTACCATGAGAAAACCTGGTGAGAAGATGACTATGTGCCAATTAAGAAGAGTCGTGAATCAGCACCCAATTAGCTGGCTCTTGACCTTGGACTACCCTGGCTTCAGAAGTCTGAGTAATAAAGGTCTGTTGTATAACTTCCCAATCACTAGATGTCTGTGGTAGCATCCTCAGCTGATGAACACAGAAGTCCTAGTGCCTGTCCCTGGGTCCATCTGTCATATACTTAGGCATTAATTGTATGTGCTTCAGCATACTTTGAGCCAAGGTATAGGGAGGATGTCTTTCTTATGAGGACTGGCGTCATGCTTTCTTTCCTTGATTTATCCAACTACCAGACATTAACAAAACATTCCTAGACTTTGTGTGAGTTTTGACCTCTATGTCTCCTGTATGGTAGGTACTGTGTAGATTCAATTTTTTTATGGGACACAGCATCCCTATGCATGCTGTATTAGATTCCAAACACTATGATGAAGTGCCTGACATAAGCTGTTCATCAAGTTCAAAACCTGCTTGTAGCTCAGAAGGTTCAAGTCCTATGCTGTGTAGCTCCAAGACTTTGAGTCTCAAGTGAAAGTGACATGTCCACGGTGGGAACATGTATCATAACAGTATTCTATCTATCTAATCTATCTATCTATCTATCTATCTATCTATCTATCTATCTATCTATCTATCTATCTCCCACCTCTAAGACTTTCTTGTGGAACATTAGGAGTCACTTATACAAATCATAGCACATGTGTTTGCCTTCATCAAGATAGAATTCCCAGGACAGTCAAAGTGCAGGTATAGCAGGACTTTCTGGCACCCCAGAGAAAGCTTGTGTTACTAAGAAGGAAAAATTGGATACAGCAGGCGGCCGTTCAGCAAAGAGAACGTGTTTCACTTTGCCTGAGCAATTCCTGCATCTAATTAGAATGGGAAGGTGTGAGAACTGGTAGGGAGACCCTCATTTCGGATGGAAGCAGGGCTATTGCTATTGACCTCTTCCTCTAGCTGGCGTTGATTTCTAATTTGATTCTCTTTCCCGCGCAACTTTCTTATTAGCGCAGGGAGGTTGTTATGGTTTGTGTTTGCATTTTTTTTTTTAAAAAAAAAGCACTCAAATCATTTTCTCTATTGTATATTGTCTTCACAATAAGGTTACTCTGAGATGACAGGATGCAGACATTGTAAGCCCTGTAGCTGAGAAGAAATGTGGGGAGCATTTTAAGAGCTATAAAGGTGCTCCAGTAAGGCTGAGTGAGGCCTAGTGTTTGTACTACAACTTACAGAGAGGGATGACTTCTACCAAGGGCATTGGGAAAATTCCCAGCATATAGGGTTCATAAGGCAGTCTCCAGAGTCTACCCCCTTTTCTGTGCCTTAGAAGGTCACCCCCAAGAAATGTGCTAGATTGATTGATGTTGACAGGGACTTATTTGTGGTAGAAATGAAAGTAATAAACCTCAAAGATTGGGATCTATTCTGGATGTCACACTTTAAGAGGAACACTGACAAATTGGAGTGCAAGAGAGGGAGGGAGCTAGCATCACATTAGAGGTGGGAAAGATGCAATAAGGACAGGTATTTGGTCCCTGTAGGGAAGACTCAAGGAATAAGAGAAAGCTCTTTGTAAATATCTTAAAGGCACTAGATGAAGAAAAAATAAGCTTTATGTTGTGCCAGTGAAGAAATTAGGATCACTGGTAAGATGGCAAACAGAACTGCGTGCTGTTTCTGCAGTTTGAGTTACCTGATCATGGCATGAACTGCTGTGTGAGCATCGACCTGTTAATAGAGGTGGCAGAGAGAACTGCTGGGTGCAGCCTGGTGGTGCTGGGCATAGAAGAGGCAGAATTCTATTCCCATTACTACATAGGCTGAACTAGTCTTTGTCTCAAAGATGGAACCAAGTCTAGAACTCTTCAGGTTGAACTAAAAGATCAACAATGGAGGCCAACAGGTCTAGGGAGTGACTGTTGGCAAAATCTGGAGGATGGAGTTGGAAAGACAAGACCTATGAAAAGGGACATCTTTCATCATCATATCTGACACACTGAAGAGATTTAATAACACCGATTGATTCCTGAAGAGGTAGTGTGGCAAGATAATCTGAACTGATTCTGGGGTGAGCCACTTTAGTTCGGAATCTTGACTCTATTCTCAATTTTTTTTTAATATATCATGGGAGCAAATTAGTCTATCACTAAAGTTTTATATTCCTGCATCTACCTCTGCAAGGTGGTATAAAAGATTTAATGGAAGTGTATAATCCTGCTTCCACCATACCCCACAGAAATAGTCCGTAAGGAGTAACTTGTCAGGTGTTTTCACTGGGATTAGATATAAGAGACAGAGCAATTAGATAGATAGACAGACAGATAGAAAGATAGATAGATGATAGATAGATAGATGATAGATAGATAGATAGATAGATAGATAGATAGATAGATAGATGGATAGATAGATGGATAGACAGACAGACAGACAGACAGACAGACAGACAGCTTTCCACTGCTTCCCTCCTTGTCCTGGTACTTACCGGAACATCTTTCTCTTGGGTAGTGTCACTCCAGGACCATCCAAGTGAATCCAGACATTTTGCAGTGTTTCTTTTAAAGGATTAGTGAACTCAACAGTCACAACCATATCAGAGCCAACCATAACTGCGCCTCGGACCTGTGAAACAAATTAGAGGACAATACAGCTTGTCAGCAGCAGTACAGCATTTCTGCGGTCTCCTTAGGTATTCTCTCTCTCTCTCTCTCTCTCTCTCTTTCTCTCTCTCTCTCTCTCTCTCTCTCTCTCTCTCTCTCTCTCTCTCTCTCCTGAAGTTTTGCAGTGTGCTTACTCCTCAACAACTCACCAGAGAGAGAAGGAGAGACTATTGCTTTGACTGGGCAATACCTATTGAGGAAAAGATGGGACCTTACTAATTACAATCACACTCCTTTCCTCATTATGAAACTCCCTCTCATTAGAGCTGAGGTTAATAGCTGGGGCCTTTGGCGGCTCTCTGTTAGCAGGAGGCAAGAGCAACAGATTTCCAAAACGAGGGCAGTTTCAAGTGAACCCTGCTACTGGAAAGAACTCAAATTTTCTGGGCGGGTCATGAGGGATTCTTGAGGTCAAGAGACAGGAAACACTGCAAAGACTTGCGCTTTCTTGTAGATGTGTTAGAAAGACCCCTCAAGAGAGTCCTTGTCTAGCTTGAAGGAGAGAAACATCTGTGCTAAAGTAGGCACAGGGGACTTCATCTGCACCCACATCTGAGTCGAGGAGGGGAGAAATCCAGAGAATGTGAGGCTATTTGTGCAAAGTTGACCCAGAACAATCCTCCAAACCATGTGAATTTGGCAGAGCATCTTCTGTGACAACCAGGGCCTGATGTTAGTGATGATATTTACTCAGGTTGTGGTCTTGGATGATTCACTCAAACATTCAAATTTATTTATTTATTTTGCATTTTACAAGCTTTATTAATTATTTAAAATAACAGGCTTTGCCATATTTGTATATACATATAATGTCCTTTGTTCACGCCTTCCAATACCTCTTTTGCCTCCTCTCCGTTGCCTGCTGGTCTTCTTCTTCTTGCCAAGTAGTTTCTTTTCAATTTCATGCTTAAACAAATCTAGACTCTTCATATGAATGAACATATGCAGTATATGCCTTTCTGAGTCTGGACTAACATATGGATCCCCATCTCCATCCGTTTCCCCACAAATGCCATCCTCTTTCTGATAGAACAGAACTGTCGGGCTGTGTACGTACACCTTATCTTCTTTATCTGCTCATCTGTAGATGGGTATCTCAACGGCTGATTCCACAACGTTCCTCTGGTGATGGCACCTCTTTAGCCTCCGAATTGATTTGGGCAGTGGCTGCATCTGTTGATGGTGTATAAGGGTTCCTTTTCCTCTGTATTCTCAACCTTGTTTCTTTGATGATAGCTACTCTAACTAGGGTAAGACGGGTTCTTAATGTAGTTTAAAAATTAAAACGGTTATTGAGTTTGTTCCTTGACAGTTTTATACATGTATAACATGTACTCTGTTTACTGTAACTCCCCATTTAATTTTTCATTTACTCTTACTATGAGCCCTCTTCCCTGTTAAGTCCTCTTCCCGCATTCATAACTTTTTGTGGTGGTCTCTCTCTCTCTCTCTCTCTCTCTCTCTCTCTCTCTCTCTCACCTCTTCAGAGTTAAACAGCACACCTGTGTGACAGATATATGACACTAACTATGGAGCCTGGTAATGATAATCACTTGGGTACACACTGAAGACAATGACATTCCCTCCCATAGAATCCACTGCCAATAGCTGACAAGAAGTAGAGTACAGAGTGCACCTCTCTGACCCATGACTGATTGTTGATAGCTCCGTGAATGCTATAAAGTTGCGACTGTATTGGCTAAACTATGTGTGCCAAGAGGTCAGGATTTCATAGCCCTTCTTCATTTCGAACCTTCTTTATTCATCCCTGAGCTTTGTAAGATCGATACATTTACAACGTATATTTGTAGATGAATACCTAACTGTAACTTGTTCTCGGCACCGTGAACACCCCTGCATCTTTGTGATCACTACTGTTAACCAAAATAAATAAATAAATAAATAAATAAATAAATAAATAAATAAAGGATTCTCTGGTTAAAGCTGAGATAGAATTTCTGCTATATGGGGAACTGGGGGGTAGAAAAGGCATCAAGGTCTTACTTAGAGGCGAGCCCTGTGATCTACATTTGGTGGTGCAATGGTGGTGCCCAGCTGTTGCGTAATCAACTACCCTCTGCCTGGATCTGAGGCCCAACCCCTCCACAAAAGGGGACTCATACCTGGTTCTATAAACCCAATCAAAACACACATGGCTGAGAAGGTATCTTAGGCCCCTATGAGTGGCCTTAATACAGTTGTTATGCTCAAGTGGAATGGTACTAAACTCTCTTCTAAATATTTATAATCAATACAGTTTTGATTTTAATTTCCTTGATTGTTAAATCTATTAATTTTTTATGTGGCTATTGGACATTTATTCTTTTTTTGAAAACTGTGAGTAGATTCAGTTTTGTCGTCTCTAAAAGAAGACTTATATTTGCATACATACAATATATGGAAGCCAAGAAGTCAGGATTTCATAGCCCTTCTTCATCCAGCTCTTACATTTTTCCGTCCCCTTATATTTGTATGTATACAAATTTAAGTCTTATATATATATATATGTAAAGTCTATTGTATATAATATTCTTTTTTTTTAATATTTATTTTATTATGTATACAATGTTCTGTCTGTGTGTATGCCTGCTGGCCAGAAGAGGGCACCAGACCCCATTACAGATGGTTGTGAGCCACCATGTGGTTGCTGTGAATTGAACTCAGGACCTTTGGTAGAGCAGGCAATGCTCTTAACCTCTGAGCCATCTCTCCAGCCCCATATAATATTCTTTATATATATAAGTATATAATAGACTTCTTTATATTTATAATATATAATATACTTCTTTATCTATATAAAGTCTATTATATATATAATTGATATTATTATCCTTTCTGTTATATTTAGTAAGTGCCACATGCTGAGAAGGCTTTCTCAATATAGAATCAATGTATTGGAAAATGATCAAGCAGCAGTGGAATTTCATTGTCTGTTTAGAGATTGGATTGCTAAATGAATCTGTATAAAATCAAAGTCACTTGAGAACAAAATGATAATGATGATGATGATTTTACCAAGTAAGAAAGGGATGGAAGAAGATGATGTACCAAAAATCAGCTTTCAAGTTGTCCTGAAATTCAAGCTCAAGCTTCTTAAAACATCAGTGCTGCTTTTGACTCCAGTACCTATCCTGTGCCCTGCAAATATTTAGTAAGAATAGTTTTAAAGTGGCACTTACTGGTTCATTGAGTTTTCTATGTATCAGCCTGACATTACTACATTTGTGTCTTTAGCCAGTGCATAATATATGAAGACACACACAGATATGAGACTTTCATATGAATGGAGATTAAGAGGAAGAACATTGCCTGGAGAAGAGGACCCTTGCTTACTGACTTTATAACTAAGAATAAAATCTTATGGTTTTGCTTTTTTGGTTTGTGACTAAATTTATGTTCATGGGATTTAAAAAATTCTATCAAAAAATAAAACTTTCAACCAATTCATCATGTTTATTTCATGCCCCCACTTCCTAGGTGGAGAGATGGATTTAGGGGCACTCTGTGTAGGGCAGTCTAATAACGACGGAGACATCAGTAGGCTTATCTAAAGATAAGGCCTGTGTGCTGGAAAGAGGTTGTTACTTTAAGCAGTGGGGACTTACAACTACAGAAGTCTCAGCCCACTCCAGATCATGAAGCTAGAATTCCAAATGGTAGTGTAATTTGTTTGTTTTGAACACTCTGGCACATTACTAAACTCCACTGAAAAGCATTGTTCCTGAGAATTCTCACACCAGGGCTACATCACTTTTAGCTCCAAGGCACACAGGAACTAGATGTTCACATCATAGTCATCCCTTAAGGGGGACAAGGTTTTCTGAGGCAGGGTCATTTGTGTTGGCGTTTTATTTTCTATGAAATAAATTTACACAAAAATTTGAAGCTACTGACCAGGGTAGGATTCAAATTCAAGTCTTAATATGAGAAAGAGTCCACTTAGAAGGACACAATGGTCAGAGATGTTGGAAGTACCATAACCCAGTGGTAACCAAACAACAAAGCTAAGCTATTTTGCTCTCATGTTCACGGGCTCTCAAGGAGTAAGGGAACTTTTAAGAAGGGTGTCGAGTGAGTACATGTGATAACCGTCCTTCTGTGTCTGGGTTACCTAACTCAGAATAATGTTTTCTAGCTCCATCCTTTTTCCTGAAAAAATTCAAGATATAGGTGGTTTTTAAACATAAAGCAAAGAAAACCAGTCTATGAACCACAATCCCAGAGAACTTAGGCAACAATGAGGACACTAAGAGAGACTTACAAAGATCTAATCTACATGGGAAGTAGAAAAAGGCAAGATCTCCTGAGTAAATTGGGAACATGGGGACCTTGGGGGAGGGTTGAGTGGGAAGGGTGAGGCAAGGAGGGGAGCAGAGAAAAATGTAGAGCTCAATAAAAGTCAATAATAAAAAAAAGTGGCAAAAAAAGAAGAGCGTAGAGAGAACTGAATTTGAAGCCAAACTGACAAAACTGAAAATAATAAGGCTCAATGAGAAGGAGGTAGGCTAACTGATGAAAGAATGGGCCCATGAGCCAGAAGTTACTTTTGTAGCTTCTGGAGTGGTACAGTGTGAAGGGATTGGATTAGCCTGGTCTGAAGGCTGTAGCAAAGTCAATAGTCAGCTCAAGACCAGGGTTTCCCAACCTCAGCAACAGTGAGATTTTAAACTAGATGCATCTCAGCTGTGGAAATTGTCTTGCGTCATAGAGGTATTTAACAGCATCTCTGACTTCTGCCCACTAGATGCCAATAGCTAACAGCACCCCACAAATCATGACAACTACAGATATCTAGAAATTGCCAGTTATCCCTTGGGAAACAAAGTCTGTTCTCCCCCCCCCCCCCGCCTTGAAAGTCATTGCTACTAATTGATGAAAGACTGAACCTGTCACTTTCTTCCCAGGTGTTTTGACGTGGTCCAATTTGAGTGTCTCATATGGCATCCTCAGTTTAATATTCTAGTGTTTCTCATTAAAATAACTTCAAAACACAGTGGAATTATAAAAATAGAAGTTTTAACTAAATTACATAAGTTTGCTGTGATGACTCTAATTCTTTCTGGGGGAAGTGTGTTGGTACATCTGCCATGGTCATCACAAGGATGAGCAGAAGCCTCTTAAGAAATAAACTTAAAATTTCCAGACTGATACCAATTGGGTCCATCAACAGTCAATCATAGATCTAGGAGGGATTTATGTAGCACTATTCATCCTTGTTAAACTATTGTCAAGTGATGGATTTGAGGGGAGGAGCAGCCATTGTCTACTAGGGTGTACCCAAAGGCGAGCCCAACAGCCTCCAATACATAGTTCCAAATCTATGGTCACACAGAGGAATCTGCTTCAAAACAATGAGCCGAAAAAGAAAGTAAAAAGCCATGAATGTGGGGAAGGGACTTTCAGGGAGGAGGAGGATTGACTGGAGTAAAGGGAGAAGGAGAGAGTTGGTGTGAGAGCGCTCAGAACTTGTTATATACCTCTGTGACATTGTGAGAACAATTAATCATAATGGTAATATTTAAAAAGACACAAAACTGCCTGTTGCTGTTAACACTTTCTCCACACAGATATATCCAGTACTACATGAATGCATTTGTATCATATGAATTCACTCTGAACCAGGAAGGTTATCTATTATTTTCTAGGGCCTATGAACCGCAGATTAATAACCCTTTCTATGCTATTGGGCTAACTCCCATGATGATTTTTGTGTTGTGGAAAAACACACCCTCCCAGGTCATGGCGGACTATGATAGCGAATATTTTTCTTAAATGTTGAGGACTAGAATATTAGATTTCAGAGGCATAGGCATTTTTACTTTATTTCTATATATACTTTATTAATTGACTGTTCCTAACTTAAAAAAATATCCAAAAATGTGAAATATTCCAACTCTGGAACATTTTGCATGGTGAGCTGGAGCTCAAACATTTTTGACTTTTAGAGTTTTGGATTAGGTATGCCCAACATGTATTTGAAAGGCTACCTGGTGTTTTTTTTCCTTTGTAGACGGGCATCAGATCTGAATATGATCACAATACATAATCTTCTTGGCTAATTTCTTGTGTCACACTCAATAAGTTTGTTTCCAGGTATTATCTCTGCAATTAGTGTCTGCGTTGAGTATATCAATACTGTCACTAGGAGGAGGCTAGAGAGAGGTGGTTGATTAAGGAGAGCTCTGCACAGGCTGTTGTGTATTTCTTTTGTAATTAACAACAGCTTGGTATCTATTCTCTTATGTTTGTCTCTTCCCTCCAGAATTCAGCTTCCTGTCCCTGACTCTTGAGAGGATGTTGAGTCATACAAACTCAAACCAAACTAAACATAATACTTAACTATCCAATATTCAACAGTCCTGCTTGGAGATTTTGAGAGGCCCTTTTTCTTTCCATTTTCTAAGAAGAGAATAGAACGTTTTCTTGGCATTTACTGACTTAAGAGATGTTATAGTATCTGTGGAGCAGAAAGCAATGACTATGTGTGTGTGGGGGAGAGAGTTTGTGTTGAATTCTTCCTGTGTTCTGAACAGTTTACTTTTTTATGCTGTGAAAACATTTCAATGCCAATATTGTTGTCTGTCTGTCCTTTTGCCTTCCTTCCTTCCTTCCTTCCTTCCTTCCTTCCTTCCTTCCTTCCTTCCTTCCTTCCTTCCTTCCTTCCTTTTTTCTTGTCCTCCTTTCCCTCCCTCCCTAAGTTCATTCATTCATTCATTCCTTTCTTTGTTTTCATGAGTCCTCAAATAAAAGCAGGCCTTAGAGAAATCTATAGGATCTTGGGTCAAGGAACAGCATTCATGGTATTGTGTTTAGAGAGACATGCTTAAGACAGAGACCAGAGAAAAAGAGCTCAGGACATGCTGTCCTTAGAGATGCCTCATGTTTTTACACACATCTCATGACTCTGGTGTTTTCACTGCCTTGCAGTTTAAATGAGAAATGTTTCCCACAGGCCCAGACATTGGAATTCTCAGCCTCCAGTTTGCAGTGATGTTGGGAATGTTCAGGAGGTGCAGTTTGATGGACAAAGTACATCATTAGGGTTGGGCTTTGGGGTCTCACAGCCTCACCCATTTCCAGTTTTCCCCCTTCTTCCTTCTTGTGGTTGTGCACATGATCTCTCAGCTTCCTGCTCCCACTGCCATGCCTGACTGTTGCCTTCTTTCCCTGTCATGATGGACTCTTATTCCTCTGGACAAGTAAACTCAAAGAAACTTGTCAATCTGTAGATTGTCTTGGTTATGGTATTTTATCACAACAACAGAAAAATAACTAATATAACTATTTTATTTAAGCTATCCATTTAAAAAAAATAAACCTATAATACAATATTTTTCCAAGGTGATTGTACTCATCAATACTGATGCGCTGAGTTCTGCCCTTTATGCATGTACATGATAATGAGTAGCCACTCAGATTCTTTGGCAAAAGGGAAAGTCATCCTTTCTCCTCTTCTCTCTCTCTCTCTCTCTCTCTCTCTCTCTCTCTCTCTCTCACACACACACACACAGGAAATTGAAATAAAAGAAAAGTTTGAGAAAGAGTGAAAATGACGTACGTTGGCAGTTTGATTCACACAATTTATTAGATTCACCTAACAGTCTTTATTTGAAGTGCTTTCGATCATGTCGTCCACATACCATTGGAAATTGAATTTCCTCCCTCCTCCTCACCCCATGGTCACTGCTGGAAATAAGCAGTTGCTTGTTTGTAAACTGTTCACCAGCTCCAGAGCTGGTACTGCTCTCTGCTAACACACAGGCTGTCATTTACTAAAGGATGCCAACCGTTTTGCCAAGGTCAAGTCATGTAAAAGTCTGTGCTGACCAAGGTCGTAGTCACTAGCCCAGGTGGCTATGTTAGACTTAAATGAATTAAAATAAAGTGAAATTTGAAAAATTCAGACTTTGGTGGTATTGATATGGGAAGTCCTTTTGTATATGTGTTGCTTTTATTGGTTAATGGATAAAGGAAACTGCTTTGAGCCTATAGCAGGGTAGAACAGAGCTAGGCAGGGAAAACTAGTCTGAATGCTGGGAGAAAGAAGGCAGAGTCAGGGAGAAGCTGTGTAGTCCCATCTGAGACAGGTGCTGGCAGAACCTTGCGGGTAAGCCACAGCCTCATGGTAAACTATAAAATAGTAGAAATGGATTAATTTAAGATATAAGAGTGAGCTTGAAATATGCATAAACTAATAGGCCAAGCAGTGTGGTAAATAATGTAGTTTCTGTATGATTATTTGGGGTCTAAGCAGCTGGGAACGAACAAGCAGCCTCTTATAACAAATTGGCACTCCAGTGTGTGCTAGCTAAATCCACATAAGACCTGAAAGGGCGGGCTGGAGAGATGGATCAGTGGTTAAGAGCATTGCCTGCTCTTCCAAAGGTCCTGAGTTCAATTCCCAGCAACCACATGGTGGCTCACAACCTCTGTAATGAGATCTGGTGCCCTCTTCTGGCCTGCAGGCATACACGCAGATAAAATATTGTATACATAATTAATAAATAATAAATATTAAAAAAACCTGAAAGGGCTTGGAAAGGAACTCTAGACACACACACACAAAAAACAAAGTTTAGCCATATTTTTTTCAGCTGGTAGCGTGCCATAGCTCTCTTAAGAGAGGTCCGTGCTGCCAGCATGAACTCTGGCTCTTTCAGGAGGCTGAGCATTTAAATGGGGTCTGTGAGCAGCATGTTACAAACTGCTTAATGGCTCAACATAGACCTGCTGCATACTTGAAACTGCAAGCAGTGTGCGCAGCTTGCAGAGGCAGTGAACTTGCCTCTACCATGCTGGACTGGGCAGAGCAAGCAGGCAGGGCCCTGTTGGCCCTAGCCATGCCCACTTAGCATTTTTTAAAAACAAAAATTGGAAATGCCATGGAGCCTCCAGAGGAGAAAAACACAAGCTGCCAGCCGGAACCTTGCTGATAGGTAGGTCATGAGCATCGTGGTAAAATATATAAGATACTAGAAATGGGTTAATTTAAGATTTAAGAGTGAACTTGAAATATGCATAAGCTAATAGGCCAAGCAGTGTTGTAAACGATATTGTTTCTGTATGGTTATTTTAGGTTTAAGCAGCCAGGAATGAACAAGTGGCCTCATACAACAATGGTATCTGTCACATTTGTGGGGCTAACACACACCGTGTTGACAGTGTGGATCTGAAATACCTGTCACTGTGGAAACTTGTAGCAAGTCATTTAATCCATAGAAGGCTGCCAGGTAGATGCTGAGAGTTTACAGAGAGGAAATGGAGGCACAGAGAAGTTGCATTACTTGGCTGAGTTCACACAGTAAGGAGGAGAATGAGTCACAAATGCAGTTGGTACTAGAGCATTGCCTAACCATATCCCGTCCTAGGTCTGTTTAATAACACTAACAATAAGCAGGCAGTTTTCAGTGGTATTTACTTAGCAATACAGGGACCCTGCCCATCATTTCCCTTACTTTGTCCTTTGAAACCTTGCAGCTCTACAGACTTGGAGATACACATTGTAATCACCACCTTTATTCTCTTCACATGAAAGCAAAACTTAAAAGATAACTCGAGCTAGTAAATTGGAAGAACCCACCCGGAAATAAATCTAGGTCTTTCTGACTTAAAACATTCTCCTTGAAATGCCACCCACGCTGTGATCTCTGACAGATGAGATAAAAATAGCATCCCACCGAAGAATCATTTGCTGCGTTAGCTTTTCATGTTATCGCTAAACCATCCTCTGAGGGCAATGGTTCTAAGTTGACCCTGAACTATATTTGAAAACACAGCTACCACCCACCTTTTTCTTTTTGACTTTATGAGGAAAGAATTAGATTCCCGCACCAGGGTGAAATGTGACAAGGTAGCCTTGAGGCCTTGAGATACAGCATTGGATGATAATGGGATTTTTCTATTTAGGGTGAAGCTGGGGATGTACTTTTTCAAGAGAGATCCAGTAGTCCACATCTAGTTGGATCACAGGGTAGGAAGATGTGGTTGCTGGTTCCAGATGCTTTCCTCTGTGTGTTTGTCTTCTTGAAAATTTAGACAACAGCAAACAGGAAATGCATAGGACAACCTACATGTTGGGTATCTCAGTTCCCATAGCCTGATGCTTCCCTTTGCTTCTCACATGAACACTGTTACACATTTGTCCAGAAAGGTGAGATGATGGGGTGCCCCCATCAGCGCCTTGGGGCTCATACAGTCCAGAGTGTGCCCTCTTTGTTGACACAGTTTGTGCTGTCTCACTGCACAGTTGTGATTATCTCTGACCCAAAGCAACAGAAGGGGGTGAGCACAAAAAGCCACAGCAGAAAGCCCCCTCCCCCATTAGGCATTCTTTGGGAGAAGGAAGTTCAGAGAGAAGACAAAGCATCCATCCATGCTGGGTTTTTTTGTCCTTAGATCTACCCTTGAAGGGAAGGGCTGTGTCATGGTGATTGGGCCAAAATCAATGTAGAACAAGGAGGCTAGAGAGTATATATATATAAACATGGAGGATAACATGGTTTGAATCTTAGGCTACAAGCATGAGAAGCAGTAGGGACATTAAGAATTAGGGCTGTGGAAGAAAGTTATGCCATTAGGGTTATGTCCTTGAAGGAGCTGCTAGGGCTCGGGCCTCGTTCTCTCTTTCACACCTTCCTGGCTATCATATTTCTCGGTCACCATCATTAAGTAACAACTGATTGCAGACTGATACTCTGCAACTGTGAGCCAAAATCACCCTTTCTGCTTTTTAGTTGATATACATGAAGTATTTATTTGCCACACAGAGAAGGGAAAGTGGTCAGTTCCCAAGCCTTTAGCATAGCGCTCAGGGACGAGCCATTTGTTTTTCTACTTGGCAGTGATGAAAAATTTGGACATTTATGCTCCCATAGATCAAATGGAAGCTTTATTAACCCTCACCTAGTAACTGTTAAGTGGTTCAGGATACTGACTGCATCCCCAAGTGTTTTCCCAAATGTTAATTTTTCCTTTGAGTCACAGGAGTATAAGTCAGGATGCTGAGAGAACAGGGACCCAGAACTCCCCTTAGCATCTTCCCTGCCTCACTCCAGAGACACACAGAGTTGGGGTTCTAAGAAGATGACCTGGAAACCTCAGTGAAAATCATAGATGTGCAATGAAAGGCTCCAGTTGGAACACAGTATCATAATCATTATTGGGACAAACCATGCTACTATCTGCTAGTACCTAGGGCTAGATGAAATCTGGACATGGGGTTAAACCATTGCACACCTAGGCCAGGTAGGGAAGGGTTCCCTTCTCACAGGAGGTGAAACTTCCCACCAGGCTAACAGGCTTGGTGAGTGGATGGACTTGTCTCTCTTTCCCAGCCTGGATAGACACAGCCATGTAGGTGTAAGTGCTAGATGAGATGGGGCCTTCACTGAATTTTACTCATAGCATCAGCAGTGGCATTTCCCTATGTGACCTATCATGACCAGCCCATAGTGGCTGTGAAGATGTTATTAGCTCCGTGCCTTCTAGGCGGGAATATGGGTCTGGAGGCTTGCCCGGTACCGTGTATGCTTGCTTTCCTCCACAGCTGCTGCTGCCCATCTTGAGCATAAGAACTACCAGCCCTCATTGGTGAGAAGCAGAGAACCCCATCAGATTGCTGTTCCCACACTGTGGGTCACAGTACGTAGTCTGGAGACCAGCTTGGTTCTGTCTGTGGCCCCTGGGCCCCTCCTCTCCAAAAGGCAACTGCTCGTTAACAATTAAAATGCTGGAGAACCTCCCCGCCCTGACTTAAAGCAGCTTTTGACAATCAACACATGGAAAGGCAGAGAAAACTTCCAAGTCTGCTTTTAATAAAATATACTTTTCTCATCAAAATATTTTGATAGCACGGGAAAAGCGATGTATGCTCATTAAAGTTTAATGAGCATCTCCCCCTGCCGCTTTCCATATGAGGATCCCATACCGTGACTCACGAGTGGTGGATGCTGGGCACAGTCAAACAAGAACAAATTTAACTCAAACCCAGCCCCTATTGCCATGGGAATGAATTAAGTCTGATATGTGCTCATCGGGATTAAGGACCTGGTCACTGGCCCTTGTGCTTTGGTGGCCGGTAGGTTAGCTTCTGATGGGCATAACATTATCATCCCAGGATGTCTAGAGTCACTCTGAAAAGGGAGGTGGGAGAGAACAGCTGGATTCTAGCTTCCAGGTGACCCATTCCTAAGGTCAAACAAGAGAGTCCCAGAAGTCAACGCTTTGGGGCAAAGATTCTGTAGAAGCAGATAGGAGACCTCTGGGGAGGCAGAGAGGATCATGCTACAGACATGGTCATGAATTTCTACCAATGCCTTGTTGTCCATGGAGTCAATGACCAAGTTTTGCCCATACATTCTAGACTCAACTAAAAATGGCCCTACATGCTTTTTTTGGTAGGTATCCATAGTCTTACCTGGCTCCCAACCACTACCCTAAAAAGGATACTTCTTCTGTCTCTACCTCCACTGACACACTTCCTCATGCCTTTCTCTAGTATCTAAAATAGTTTCTCTATCCATCTCTGCTGGTTGAATGATAATCATTCATTAAAGATAGCCTATTCTTCTTTCTGGCTGATAATTCATTAAAGCTGCAATCTCCCCACTTTGTAACACACAAACCTTTCTGTTGAAGCTGTCACCATTCCTGCTGCCTATAAAATTCCCAGTGTGAGAACGATATAGCTCTTAAGTATACCACAAAAGACTGAGGATAGAGGCTTCTGACCTTCCCTAGTCAAGTATGATCATGAGCCAGTCACTTATGAAAAGAAGCAACTATAGTAGGATCCAGTGACATATATCGGGTATCAATTGCAATATCTGATATACATATATCAGACTACCATTGCTCAGTCAACACAAAGACCCCATGACATGAGAATTGCTATTGCCTTTCTCTCTGTAGTGGGAAAACAGACTTTGAAAGGCTTGGTGACTTGGTAAGGTTACATAAACATTGTATGGAGAAAATGGGTTAATGGTTAAGACTTGCATGATAATGTCTGTTGTGATATATTTGATTACACTATGTAAAGATATGTCAGTGTGATTGGTTTAATAAAAAGCTAAATGGTCAATGGCAAGGCAGGAGGTACAAATGAACTTCTAGACAGAGAGAGCTCTGGGAAGGAGAAAGGAGGAATCACCGGCTGGACACAGAGGAAGCAGGAGAAGAGGGAAAAGCCATGTAGTAGCATGTAGATTAATAGAAATGAGTTAATTTAAGTGACAAGAGCTAGTTAGGAACAAGCCTAAGCTAAGGTTGAGTTTTCATAATTAAGAAGTCTTTGTGTCGTTATTTGGGAGCTGGCTAGTGGGACAGAGAAAGGCTCATTACAAATGCTCGTCCATGGTTTTTCCAGACAGATTTCATACTGTACAGAATCAGAACTCCCTTTTCTCTTACACTTCAGTCTCAGCCAATGGCCTTGGCTCTGAATGAGCTTCCTCCGGAACTAGCACACTCCTGCTTCTGTCAAACTAAACCCCACCAACCCTGGTTCAAGTTCTTCTCTGGTCTACTAACTTGTAGAATGAGACAACATTGATCCATCTTGGAGAGTTCAGTTACGCTTCCAGAACCTAGCAGACACCTAAATAAATAACCCTTCTAATTAATAATACCTAAAAGATCAAAGATATCAGTTTTTTCCATGCACACAGTTTATTATCAGTGGTGCAATTAAATTCTATTTTGTGCTGTGGTCTGAGCACTTCACATCTCGGAAAGGCTTCTCCTGAGAGCTTGGCAGGGACAAGCCATTGCTTCATAATGGGGTGAGCATGAGAGCTCTGCCTCTGGTGGGAAAGACAGAGGTCTGGGTATGGGCACAATCCCTGTTAACACCCCCCTAAGAGTAGCAAAAGATACCTTCGCTGTGTAGCAAAGGAAGCTCAACTCTGTGGGAGAGCCAGAGTAACTCTTGCTACTATAGTCCTGGGCTCCGAGCTACTGAATTCATTCTCTCATGGGAGGATAGCACCCCTGGAGCATCCCATGTGCCCATTTTTCTGTTTAGCATTCGTTTCAGATTCTACCTTCTTCTACCTACAGAATTCTGATTCTCTTAGCCTATACATCCTCATTTGCATCCTGCCTCTTAAGGCCGGTTGTGCAGACAGTACCAGTCACAAGGGGTCTATGATAAGTGGTTGCAGTTAAAGAACAAGAGATACGATGACACAGACCTTCCTAGATGCAGAGGGAATGGCATTCTTTGCCTCAGTGGGTCTTACACAGCTTCAGGTTTGGGTGAGCCTCGTCTTGGGGGTGGTTCCTGCACCATCTACAGAGAGCCAGACTGCACCATCTACAGAGAGCCAGACTTTGAGAAGTGGGTGAGACAGTTCTCCTCCTGCTTCTGTAGCCAGTCTGCTGGGGTCGGAGGCTTAGCTCTACCTCTGGACTATGCGATCTTACACAAGTTTTACAGCCTCTCTGTACTTCAGCTTTCTCACTTATAAAATGGAAATATTTGTACTGTTCATCTGGAGGAGTTATTGCATGTTGAACCTGCAGTTATATGTGTGATATATAGTTTGAGGGCAGCTGCTTGAGTCCAGTTTGTAACCATGCAGAGCAGCCATATTGAAAGCTGCACGACAGTCACTAGCTTAAAAAATGATTCTAGTCCATGGTTCATAAGAATCAAGATTCACCTCTCATTTCTGCCCAGTGCCCCATCTCGGGGGCCACTTGGATTGTTTGGTTATTTTAGGGAGCTTCATGTTAGCAGGATCTATGCCAATTGCTCAGTCATTTCAGAGAAGAATGCTCTCTAGACACCAGGGAAAGGCCTCTAAGTCCACACCTAGATGGCATAAAATGTCACTCTCCACGGTGACCACAGGATGCTTGCTTTCCTTCTTCCATGAGAAGAAGGCATCTTGGGTAAGGCTGTCTACTGATAGCACAAGATCTTGGCCTATGCTGCAAGAAGCAGATAAAACAGGCCCCCATTTCTGTCTTCTAACCCCATCCCCCAAGCTTTCTTTACCAATACGCCCTGAGTAATTTAAGAAGAAATTTCCTGTAGTCCTAGGAAAGGCATGACTACAGTCATCAGCTAAGTGGGCAAAAGAAGCCACGGTGACAGAAGCCAGAAAATTGATCATCGTGGTGAGTGGGGAAGACTGTAAACAGGAAAATGCAGGAAGGAACTTTCTGGAGAACTGGAAATCATTTCTATTTCCATTCTGTTGGTACTTACAGTGTGTGGCATATGTATATTCAGCACCCCAGCTTGTATAATCCTACTGTACACAGTCAACCCCTCAGAGAGTGACTTGACTGTCCAGAATGCAGGTGGGACAATGTAGGCAGTCTGCAAGCCTGACCCACTTTATTCTGAAGACACAGAGAGTTCTTAGTCTCTGTCTCCATTACACATCTTTATCTTTCTCCACAAGTGTGTTTATACCACCGGTTATATTTATATCTGCAGTCACATCTATATATTTAAATAAGGAGAGAAGAGGAGTGTTACATGTACATGACTATATATAGGATGGCTTGCTTCTTTCAAAGAACAGGAGGATCCTAGTTCCATTATGTTTTTGAAACCTCTCTCTCTCTGTCTCTCTCTCTGTCTCTCTCTCTCTCTCTCTCT